>NW_022170663.1:43846418-43961574 GCF_008802855.1 Photinus pyralis
TTTCTGATGAAGGTTGCAACGTCAACCGAAATATATTAAATTTATCAAAGAATGGTTCTTTAAATTTGGCTTACCACCTTTATGCTTACTGCCCTGGACCAGGACTTTCCCCATCTTAACCACCCAATAATAGAAGGGAGGCTACAGAGTGCAAAGCGAACACAATACAATCAAGAATGAATCGCCAAATTTTATCCAAGCGACTTCTTCCGATTATATTTACCCAATAATAATATACAGTGGGTGTACGATTTTGCGAGGACTTCTAACGCTTCCAGCTGAATACAAATCATAGCTAACGATTTAGACAGTTGAATGAATCCGTCACGCGAAAATTTTCAGAGGCAATTAAGCATGCAGGCACCGAAAGAAGCGCGAAAGCCGAATGTAATAAAATTTGCATAAAACTGGAAATCGGAATTAACGCCCGATCGCATAATCAACGCCTTTACTCTTAATCAACCGTGTTAAAGCCATCACCTATGGTTATCAAACAGACGAACGACGCGCATGTCATGGCGGTATAAAGACGCTCTTCAAGCGCCACGGCGCTCACAACCTGCTCGCTTCCAATAAATACCAAACGCTAACCATCACAGTCTTCTCGAGCGTCTTTTCGTTCGCGAAACTCGCAACTTTCAAAGTTTTCAGTGCGCGCCACCAGTTTTGAATACATATATAAGCGATTTTCTCCGTCGAGCTTTTCGAAATTTACGAAAGTCCAGCAAAGGTAAGTGTCGCTTCCTCTATCATATATACCGAGGAACGGAAAAACGAAAATAACTAATTAAATCTCTTGTTACCTAAAAAAATTCCAGAGACACGTAAACGTGAAATTCCAATAACGCAATTATATAATTAGTCTGTCGGCAAACAAATTAGCTTTTAAACGTGCTTGGTTGATTGAGTTTACCGTTCCTTTTGACGGTGAAACCAAGCGCTTTCTGATTGACATACTTCCCAAAAAAAAACTGAATTTACAAAGACAAGACCCAAACCCACTCTTGAAACTAGAATGATCTCATTTTGCTACCTTGGGACGGATGGTAATCATTCCCAAAACAGAAAAAATCTAAATATGTAAATAATTCCCGGAAAGGTTTCGGGGATAATCCTGCATGCAGTCAACTTTGCATACCAAGAGCATATAGCAGGTATACATTTTTTACCGAAAAGGCATTCTGAGGCCAAAGCTGTGCAAATGTGATGTTATAAAAATAGAAACCTTGCCATTGATTTTCTATAATTTGATTAATTGTATTTTCGTGATTGAAACTGAATTTTCTTTTATTTACAAAATTAATGGGTGACGTAGGTGTAATTCAAACATAACACCACTATGTTTTGATAAATGTTAGACCTGCAAATCTTGCATACCTATAGAAACAACCTAAATTTGAAAAAGAAACATCCTTTTTGCTTCAGGCTAGGTTTTCAAATAACTTTTTACACTTGAATTGTGAAGGATGCATATTTATTCAGCCCTCGGTCAACTAGATGAATCTCGCCTCGTCTAAATCAAAAAGTGTGCACAAATTGTGGCTTTTCTTTTCTTTTACATCTTACATTTCGCGAGTTTTGGTTGAAATGAATTTCACGCTTTTTTAAACTTGGACACTAACTATTTAAGGATAGTACATTTTTGGGGGATGATGTCTCTGAAGTTAGTTTATTCATACAACACATGCTTATTATGATTACATTAGAACATTTCCGTTAGTTTTCCACTTCAAATAAGAATGTAGGTACTTAATTTTATCACCAAATAGAAAACTCAACATTATAATTTATTTACCCCGAATCAAACTAAGCGATAAGGCGATTTGTCCACGTCTGTTATCTGGCATAATCATCACAATGTTATTAAAGATAACAAAGGAGCCACTTTTTACACGTGTGTGTACAATGCATTACTACATGCATGGGCGTAGGTACTAAGTTCACCCCAAAAAAATGTCATTGAATAAAAGACATCGTGGAAGCACTTTATTATACCGTTGTGGTACCGTGACAAGTAGTATGGACATTGAATTTATAATTATGATTTCCCAGATCATAGAAAATTAAAATATGTAACCGTTCTCATCGTGAATCTACAATTTTAATGTGGACCAATAATGTTATAATATGCTATAATAATGGTAAAGTAAAAATTTAGGGCTGTTATAGACAATGACGACACTTTGTCCGTCAGTTCTCCAAGTAAAAATTGTACAAGAAACATGAAGCTTATCACTCATGCATGTGAATCAATACCTATGATCGTTTAGATTACAAAATATATCCCACATACAAGGTAAACATTCATCCACAGAAGATTTTCCAAATTAAAAACAAGTATGCTGTAAATAAACCAAATATGACTATTAACTAAATGGATTTTTCTCTAAACGAAACGTTAAACTAGGTAACTGATTTATTTAGTTTTCCATTTTTGAATTTTGCTTTAGTAACGTAAGCTGACAACGGAAGGAAACGGATTGTTAACGTAATAATAATAATAATATTTCTTTATTAAGGGGTAGGAAAAGCTTTGCAGCCATCAATCCCCCCTCTACAAGCTTACATAACAAGTGGCATTCTACACCAAAAAATACAATAATATAGCGATAGAAGAAATCAAAACAAACAATAAAAGAAGAATGAAAGAGTAGTAAAGAATCTATCAAAAATTTGTGACATCATTTCTTCTGCAGTTGCAGGGAGCCTCTGTGGAAGACTCCGTTTCCAACAAATTAGAGATTGCGAAGAAAGTTCAAGGACATGCCAAAACAAGAGCACTTGCTATTTCAGCTCCTAAAGAGGTCAAATCTGGATTACCCACAAGTTGGGATGGAAAACAAAGTAAAATCGTGTGATGTATTGCTATCGTAGTGCGCCGCCCCTTGTTATGTTGGAGTTATCATTAACCACTGCTTCGAAAACAAATTGGGTAAGTTCGTGGATGTGGCGGTTTTACTTGTAGAAATATGAATACCCATATTATTTGAGAAGAATAAGATGTGGTTATCTAACTTCTCCAGCTGTTAGAGAGTCAGTACCACAAGATCTAAGGGCCAATGGGGGTAAAAAGTTTCGCGAATAAGGAAGAATTTAGAAGTGAACGTATTTTTGGACTATGATGGATGGATTTTTGCATGAAATTGGGACCGTTACAACTCTTTCACATTTTCAGTGCCCTTTCTTCCTGCATTTCTGTTTCCTCCCCACTCCTTGGTTTTCCAACAGACACACGTAAAGAATATACCTGTGATCTCCATTTTAAAAAAATCTGCTTTTCTAAAAAGAAATTATAGGAGAATTGCATAATGTGTTGCCTACCCAAATGTGGTTAGGCTTAAAATTAACAAATTAATTGCAAAAAATATATTTTAAAACGTTAACATAAATGAACAATTACCAAAATGATTACAATCTTTTGCGTAAAAATGTAGAAATATGAGTACCCATTATTTGAGAAGAATAAGATCTAAAATACAATGAACACATTCTAAACAACATACTAAAAGGAGCATACTGTAGGTACGTATCTAACACCATAGTCCATAGGAAAAATGAAAGGCAGAAACATCTTAAACAGAGCGGATTGATTGCAAATTCTAAAAAAAAAGATTAAATTTGCAATGAACTAACAAACATAGACTTACTTGTACTAAATCAACTCCGGTCATAGCCTTCACTACTTGTGGAATTCCTGCGACCATGGTTAACACCTCACTGGTTAACTTGGCGGCACCTATTTCTCCCTGCCCAGTAGATACCATAGTGATCTTATTTGCTTGAGAAAGAGGAGCAGACACTTCGGCAACGACTTGCGGTAAAATATCCATAAACATATCCACCATTGCGGCTCGTTTGTACTCCTTCCAGGCTTCGGCCTTCTTAGCCATTTGCTCTGCCTCGGCCTTAGCTTTAGCTTCGATGGCGAACGCCTCCGCCTCCCCCTTCAACCGTAGCGCCTCAGCTTCCGCCTCCGCCTCTAAAACCACGCGCTTACAATTGGCCTCTGCAATTTTTTCCAGACGATATTTTTCGGCTTCCGCCGGACGTCTGATGGTCGACTCCAGCTCTTGAAGACGTCTGGAAGTTTCCTGCTCTTGTATGGCAATTTGCTGCGTGCGCTCCACAACTTTGATCTGCATTTCTTCCTCACGAATGCGCTGCTTTGTCTTGGCGGCCTGTAGGTCGTAGGCCAACTCGGCTGTCGCTCGTTGGGTGTGCACCTCCAAATCGTACGCGGCTTTTTTCAGTTCGTAATCGCGCTTGGCCTTTGCGATAAGCGTGTCGTTATGCAATACGGAAGCCATGCGCTGTTCTTCGGCGAGCGCTTCTTTGATGGTGGCCTCGGCGCGTGCCTCCGCCTCGCCAATTCTGGCGTCGCGTTTTACTTCAGCAGTTCGAGCCATGCCCAAACTGAGTAAATACCCCTATAAAAAGTGAGCAACTATAATAGATTCTTTGAAAACGAATGTATGTTTTTTGAGAAAGTGATAGCAAAATACAATTAAGGCATAAAATGATGTCGGCAAGATGGACTTTTTGGGTTCCAAATAGTACCTCAAGATTCGAAAAATACTTCAACAAGGTTTTTTCGAAAACGGTATGGGATTCGAGTTCTGCTCGTTCTAGAGAGTTTCCGTAATCGAATCTTGTGGTAAACCTTACAGTTAGAAAGTTTGGAGAATATTCCAAATGCCAAATATACATAGTTTGAATTCTGATTGGAGTAACATAGGTATAGCACCTTAATTTTTGTTGGATGATGATGCTTCAGGTTAAAAGAATGCAATCCACCTATCAAGTCCGGAGCACTAGTAGTGGTACAGACGGGCAGACAGAAAACGGTTATGATTATATTTCACGCGTTTCTATAAGAAATAGTTGAGAACGTTTTTGGTGGCATTTTGGAGATCTGGACGGAACTTTTGACGAAGTCTATTGTATTGATTTTTCGCGGAACTATTTTAGTGACTGATCAGAAATTTTAGAATTATATTAATGATATTTTTAGGCGAGTAAAAAAGTTTACTTTTGATGCTGCGTTGGCGTAGGCCGCCCATATTGTCAAAATTGATTTTTTATGACAACCTAATTATCAGAACTCTTTCTAAGATTAATCAAGAACTCGGGGCCTTGATCTCATTGAAAAATTATATAATGTGATGGGCGCGTTTTGATTGTTTTATTTACTTCAGCTCGTACTGAAAGGGGCACTCACCGTATCATCACTGATATCCTTAAGTGTGTACGAAACAACTGTAATACCCATATTAACCAAGTCTGAAGAGGCAACTTCAAAAACCTGTCTACTGAACTTCTTTCTGTCTTTATAAATTTCTTCCACGGTCATCGAGCCCATAATAGCCCTTTGATAGCCTTCGAGCGTAGCCAAAGCAATATGTTGCACCTCCGACTCCTTTTTCCCCAAAAATTGCTCACATGCGGCTAGGAGCATGTCCTTATTTTGCCCCTGGATTTTGACCTATTTTGAAATATGTAAGTACTTCACCGTACAGTGTTGATACATACTTGAGCGACGCCCGAGACTGAAATGGGCACCCCTTGGCTCGTATACACCTTTGGACTATCGATTTGTAGCGTCATTGTATTCAGGGATATTCTGGAAATTATAAAATTATTGTAGGAAAAAGGCGATTGTGTACGTACTTCTGAACTAACTGAACACACGGCCAGACCCAAACGCGACCGCCAGGTACCACATGAGGCCTTCTGTAGCAGCAACCTGCAATTTAAAATTTATAATTTTCGCGCCAGTTATCGCTGCGTGCGCATACTTTTACGCCCAGTTCTGTTATAACGTTAATTTTCTTTAACTATTTTTTATTTTTGCTTACCTGAAACAACGAGAGCTTCGTTGGGGCCGCATGTATAAAATCCCCACCCCATTATTAATTTCTTGCAATGTTTTAATGTTTAAAACAGGAAGATTAACAATTAGTAAAAAAAGCAAGCGTGTAAATCACCTGCTGCTAAGTAAGTTAGACATGCGCACGATTCGTATTTGTATTTTTAGTTCCTTTAATTGATTATAATCATTGAATTTTCACTCAACGTTATAATCAAACTTAGGAATTGCGTTTGACCTCGGTAATAATCGTGTTTGAAAAAATATTAATGAGCACGTTTAGTGTGCCCGTTCCAAATTATTCTGGAAACAATTAATTAATGTAAAATTAAAATTATAAAATTGTTATTGGTCATTATACCGATAAACAATAGTAAAAATAGCCACAATGGACTAACAAAAGTATAAAATCAGTAATTGCTAGGCTTTATTTTAACCAACAGTAACTTCAGTACTGGTACAAAAACAACATTTTTATTTATTTATTGTTCAACTTATATGCAATGCAATCCACCAACGGTCTCCAGAACGATGCAATTCATATTGAAAAGTAAAATACGGTCGATGTGTAAGATGAGTTGCCTATGCACTAGTAAAGGTAAGTACAGACCAGACAACAATCGCCCGCAACAAGTTGATGGATACTCGGCAACCTACGCACATGTTGTGCGACAAAAAATGAAAAGATGTTGTTGTATGTTACTTGCGTGGCTGTCGCTGGGTGTGGACGTTGTTGTCAACATTTATCTACCATATTACTTCACATATTTTCGTTTAAATTGCTTTTTTGTTAGTAATTATTTATTAAGAGGCAGAGTAAAGCGATGCAGGCTTTATAGGGGAGTCGGTGATGTAGTCCATCTGTATGCCTGTGAACTCGATAACTGGCAGACCTTTGGACCGTTGCCACATGTAACAAGCCTACTGAACCTTCATCAAATCCATTGCTTCGTAGGGTCACATGGACGATGCTATGCTCTGCCGTTTTATTAGATCCGAGGTTTCCTCAGACAATAAACCGTCGCCCCATCTTGTCCCAACTACGTTTTGGTTTGGACGCGCAATACTGTTGGCATACTGGATACAAGTTGTCGTGTTCAACAGTTGCCATCATTTTGTTGTCTGGTCTATACTTTACCTTGAAGCTGCTAAGGCCCGGAGCACATGAGCTGCAAAGTAATCGGGGCGCCGAGATTATACTTTCCCTCAAGATAGCCAGAAATACTTTGAGACTAATAGGGCAATGCACATGGAACGCTAATACCTATACATATATGGGATGCCCTGCCTCACAATCTCGGCGCCCCGATTACTTTGCAGCTCATGTGCAAAACCGTGATCTTACAGAATGCATTGTCGCGAAAGTTACTGTACTTACGAAGGGGTGGAACGTGGATTTACGCGTATACGGTGTCAAAAAAACAGAGACGGAAATTTATCGAAATCGACGAATACAAGAATTTTTATGAAGCAATTGCCACTAAAATCCGCTTTCAAAATATTGCAAATTAACTCCAAGTGTAGGTACCGGTTCATAGAAATTTGTGTGCACTAATTTGGTACTCATAGTCGTATTTATAATTACAATGTCATTATACCTATACGTACCAGTCCACGTTCACCTAAGGCACAGATATACATATATCTGTGCCTAAGGTGTTAAAACCTATTGAGTAACATAACTGTTGAGATGATTCTGATGATTCTTTTCCACCACTCTCTATCCTCTGCTCATCTCTTTACTCCTTCATATTCTTATTCACCTTCCTTCAGGTCGTCAACCAAGTTCCCTCGATTACTTCCTTCGTTTTATGATCTTTAACATACTTTTCTTTTCTCTCTAATACTTGCTCATCTTATCCGTCCGAATGACATTCTTCTCCTCTTTTTCACTCACAGCAAATGCAATCGTGTCATCCACAAATCGTATACTAACAATCCCCTTTCCTCCGATGTTAATATCATATTTTCCTCTGTTCAGTGCTCCGACATATTTTCGTCTTGTCTTCTACATATAAATTAAACAGAATTGGTGATAAACACTATCCCTGTCTAACTCCTTCCCCGTCTTTTTGCAGCTAACCATGGTTTCTGCTTTTGTTTCGTATTAGTCGCCCTGTTTGTATATCCCACAGTTTCTCCCAGTTTACCCAATCGAATACCTTTAGAATGCCAACAAAACTTGCACAGGCGGTCTTTCCTTTTTCCAAATATCTTTACTCGATCGTTCTTGCCTCCCCATTGCGTCGCTCGTGCCCATTCCTCTTTTGAAACCAAACTGTTTCTGCCCAATATTCTCCTCCATAACTTGTGTCACTATGTTCTGAACTTTTTTTTGTATCTTGTTTTTTAGGGAGAGCCAGAGCAGAGAAAGTCCTCTGGCCTTATCCGTTTCTTTTCTTAGTAGTTAGTTCAGTGTTAAGTTTTTTGTACAAACTGTTTCCTTAGTCTGTCCTTCAATGTTTAGCTTTCGTCCGTACCTTCACCTAATTTATCATTTTGGTTGTTATCCAAGATTTCTTTATTCTTGGCTAAAACCGATGCTCTGTTTGTTATTCCATCTTCCTTTATCATCTCCCAATGTTTCCCCACGTGTTCTTACTTCTTCTTTTTTTAACCATACATTCCACTCCATTTTTATCTCCAATTCTTCACTATAATAGCAGGCCTTTTTCTACTCCACATCCACTGACACCAGTAAAGTCCAAATGGATTCTTTTCACCTTGAAGTAGGATTCATTCCACATCCCGAATCTAATTCTATTCCACCCTTTCTTCTAAGATGCAAACTTCATATATTTCTCCTCCCGAAAATTCGATTGAGAAGATTTTTTTTACAATTTACAAATTTCCCGGTATAGGAAATTTTATACGTGTACCGCTTCATAATGAAAAAGAACAGAACTAATCAGTAATACGCAAGAAAATAAAGCGTGTTAAGATCAGAAACGAGTGTTCATGTAGATAAGAGTCGAAACGCTACAGTGTTTCCACTTGCCACTTCTAAAAGCGGTCGTGACGGAGCATCAGGGTATACAAACGTAAAAAAATATAACTCGAATCGGTGTTTCCTTGGGTCCATTTTGAGTATAGGATTCGGCAAGTAGGTACATAAGAGTGGGGGAGAGGAATTTTTCGCCAAACCTTCTGGGCAAAACTACGTAACGTAAGCGGAACACGAAATTCTTCGCCTAGCTTCCAAGGCTAGTCATGTGAATTGTATGCGCCATTTTTGAGATCGCCTGAAGATTCAATTTTCAATTGAAAGTTTGAGCCGAAAGCCATATAACTTCAGAATATTAAAAATCGTTAGCCACGCAACCGGAAAATTGTACTGTAATTTTTTGACGAAATTATGGGTGCTTAATGACTTTAAGTGTACAAAATCCCCCAAAAACGGTCGATATTTAAATTCAATTAATTTACATTATTGATGACTTGAAATATTCTCCTATTGGCAGCTGATTTTCTCCTAGCAGCGAATTGAAAAATTGGATGGTGGAATGCCTTTTTTTATAATACCAGCATACCTTTTGTATCGTCAAGTGAAAAATATTTGGTTACGCGTTGAAGATGAATCTCGCAAGATGATTGACGAATTTGAATTCGGCACAAACGTGCTTCAGGTTTCTCGCCATTTATTAGTTCCACTTTAGTTTACTTATGAGAAAAATTACCAATGTTCTGCAATATGGAAACGTCCAAAATTTCCTTTATAACTTAGGGCTTTGAGAGCCAACAAAAGTACGCATTAATTGTCTTTAACTTTTTTACCTCGTATAAGCAAATTAGGTGCACAACTTTGATTAATAAACTTGTTCTTAAATGTTACTTGCCACTCCAAATATAACACAATGGCCCGTATGAATAAAAGTAAGCCTGTCCTTCTGCTTAGAAGCGCTGCTAAGTCGCCCAGTGCGAAGGAGCACTTACGAGTATTTACTTTGAATTTTGCAAGTATAAGCATTTGCTTACTTTTATTCATACGGGCCAATGAATCGTTTTGCACCTTGGACCACAACGCTTTTTTAGAACCGGCAACACTGTAACGATTCGACTCTTACCCGCTTGAACACTCGCCGTTATCTTAAAGCGCTTTATTTTCTAAAATACTAGTTCTGTGCTATTTCCTTATGAAGCGGTACACGTATAAAATTTTCTATACCGGCAACTTTTGTAAAATCAAAAAATCTTTGAAGCCTAAACCGACCACCTGTTACTTAATTTATACCAGTCCTTAAATAGATTGGCTTATAACAGATAATTCTTATTTATCACTCACTTATTGTACCCAAATTTATAACATGTAGATTTACAATACATGAGTGGAAAACGAAAACGAAACACAATGGCCCATATGAATAAAAGGAAGCATAATACTGCAAAATTCAAAGTAAATACTTGTAAGTGCCCCTTCACACTGGGCTGCTCAGCAGCGCTGCACTGGGTTCCGTTGCTATATGCATATGCTCCCTTATGGCCGGTAACTAATCTCTATGGACTTGATAGCGCATCGATAGCGGCTGGTGGCGGCCCGATGTCTCTCTGGAGTTCTAGAATATTCGCTATAAGGAAAACTATATCGTTTGTGGTACTTTAAAGAAAGATCTCTTCGAAATGAATGGATTTCCATGTCTTTCATCATTTCCATTTTCGTTCAACTTTCCTATAGGCACAGATATCCGTTCTTTACGTATATCTGTCTATAGGTATCTTCTTATTTGTTAGTGTTGAATGGAGGAATCGTCATTGATTGAAAATTATATAAAAGTTAAGTCGCGCATATGCAAAATACTTTCATAAGAGCTACAGAGTTTTGAAGTCTTCTTCTTCTGCTCGCTCTCTTTTCGTCACCTGAACATATAATTTGAACTAGAAATTCAAAAGTAAAATTTTCCTTCATTGGGATCTTTTCAATATTCATATTTCTCAATCCATTCTTAAAATCCCAATACTTTTTCAACGAAAATTTTATTTTTGGATTTCTAGTTCAAATTCTATCTTCTGATGTTGACGAAAATTGTTGTTTTTTTTAAACCTTAACTCTCACTAGCTCAGGTGAATCATACATAAGTTGCAATTTGAATTTGACTAACTACACAGGATGCCCCACGACGAATATCGGCTATGCATATCTCGAAAAACGGACCTTGAAATATTGTAAAACTTTGACAATATTTTAATTTCGATTAGAGGAATTCCGCTAACATATTTTCGAGTTGGTGACACTTCTGGTTATACCGGAAGTTGAAGCACACTTGCCTATTTTAAATATAACACCCTATATATTATTTTATATTTTACCATATGTTATGATTCTACGTAAGATTTTATAATACGTTTCATGTAGGTATATTATCTAAATTTAGCCGTTTTTGACATATTTTAGTTTTTCTGTGAAAAATGCGATTTCAGCGGCGATACTTGAAATGTCATTGGATGCAATAGCATTTTCAAACTGAACTTGATCACGTTTTAGTCAATCACAAGAGTGCGGCGGCTTTTCTGCTTTATTGCCAGAGTGTCTTTTGTATGATTTCTCAGCTCCTCTTTTTCATTACCTGGCGAATTGAACATTTTCGCTATCGCCCCTGACTTTCGCTGCCTATTTCAGTGCTGCCTCACGACTAAATCATCGAATTTAGCTATTTAATAAATATACCATTTATTATGTTATTATATTATTTTACCAAGTGGCGTTTATAGGTACTACTAGGGAATGCAATCCCGCAGCAAAATCTCAATCCCGGTATTTCCGGGATCATTAGATGCTAATCCCGCGGGATCCCGCAAAATTTTAAATAAGTACTAAGCAATTTTGTGCGGTTAACATCTGTATTAAAATAAATCAATAATTATCACAAATTCAAAAAATAGTACCTTCATCCTAACTTAGAACTCAAAAAAACCTCACCTGTAATTTGCAAAGCACAAAAAAGGTGAACTTCTATTCCCACCTTGGTCGACAAATTCCTCAGTCCCGCAATTCCCGCGGGATCCCGCTCCGTTTATGTGCGGTATTAATCCCGCAAAAATGCTGCGGGATCCCGCGATCCCGGTATTGCATTCCCTAGTTTCTAGTCTATAACTTTTGATTGAGAAGTCTGATCGAAAAAGTACGAATTGTTTTGGATTCTACGCACCAAAATTAATAAGAAAAAGTGTTTTCCCGAGAAATTTTGGTGCAGTCGATTTTTGGTAAAAAAGGAAGGTTATACACTGCCTTTTTTTGAGCCCCGAAAAAAAAATTGTCTCAGATCGACCCGGAAAAAAAATTTTCTTATAGAATGTGGCCTGTAGAATCCATAATTTCAAACAGTTCCAAGATTGGGCTACTAGTTCAAAAGTTACAGCCCTTTGAATTTTCTTTCGAAATTGGTTTCTAGTCTATAACTTTTGATTGAGAAGTCTGATCGAAAAAGTACGAATTGTTTTGGATTCTACGCACCAAATTAATAAGAAAAAGTGTTTTCCCGAGAAATTTTGGTGTAGTCGATTTTTGGTAAAAAAGGAAGGTTATACACTGCCTTTTTTTGAGCCCCGAAAAAAAAATTGTCTCAGATCGACCCGGAAAAAAAATTTCTTATAGAATGTGGGCTGTAGAATCCACAATTTCAAACAGTTCCAAGATTGGGCTACTAGTTCAAAAGTTACAGCCCTTTGAATTTTTTTTCGAAATTGGTCTACAGAGAATATTCTAAAATAAATTATACTTTTGGCCATATCCTTCATAACGTCGACAGTTTGTTACCTACCTACAGTAACTTCGGTATTTCTTTACTTGTAATCACATAAAATAATTTTGCAAGTATAATGTCCTTCTTTTGCTGTTAGCATTTAAGCAATTTATATAGCATATTTAAGCGAAAACGGAAAAATAGCATGAATAAAATAACAGAACGTGTACTTAATTAATTATTCATATAACCGAATATTTGTTGTGGTATATTTATAATGTTTTGAGGTCAAAGAAAAGTTCTGAGTTCATTAGTTCGTCCACACAATAAGGGATGCTCTACATTCCACCTATACAGCCAACTATTATCCCAATTAGATTATTCATGGAATATGACCCCAATAGAAAACCTCTTGTATAAATATCGGCGTCCGAAAGACTGTATCTCAAAATTAATCAATTGTTGAATGTATAAAGGGCGCTTGCGTCAACACCCTCTTTTACAGTAGAGCGTTTCCCGACGTCGTCGCCTTTACGTTAGTTTTGTAGTAAAAGTATTGTAGTCATATTTTTATAAATTTACACGCTTTGTAAATACAAACATTGAAGGAAAGTTGCTTGAAAATGACTTGGGGATTTGTCACGTGTGGTCCAAATGAAGCATTAGTCATCTCGGGTAAGCGATGCCAAGGGTTGTAATTTTACGGTAAACGACTAACTCTAGGTTGCTGCTACGGCAAACCGCATCTCGTTCCAGGAGGAAGGGCTTTCATCTGGCCCATTATTCAAAGCATTCAAAGGTTTGTAATTCGACCCTTATCGCTCGGTACATTACCTACATCTTTTAGAATTTCGCTAAACACCATGACTTTACAAGTGGATAGTCCCACAGTGTATACAAGCCAAGGAGTGCCAATATCAGTAACAGGAATCGCACAGGTATGTAACTGAGGGGCGGTACGGGCGTAGATTAATTAAAGTGCCACAGGTGAAAATACAGGGGCAAAACGAGGAAATGCTTTTGGCTGCGTGCGAACAATTCTTGGGGAAAAAGGAAATTGAGATACAGCACATTGCTTTGGTAACGCTAGAGGGCCACCAACGGGCGATTATGGGATCCATGACCGTCGAGGAAATCTACAAGGACCGGAAGAAGTTCAGCAAGCAAGTTTTTGAAGTTGCGTCCTCCGATTTGGTTAACATGGGAATTACTGTAGTCTCTTACACCTTGAAGGATATCAGAGACGAGGAGGTGAGCGTTTTATACAATTTACTTTCGAGCATTGACAATTGTTTTCTTTTCTTGCATTAAAGGGTGCTAAGGTATGTGTACAAACTTTAGAATGCGCTATTGTGTTTATTTACTATGTATTAGGGTTACTTAAAAAGTTTGGGTATGGCTAGAACTGCGGAGGTGAAGCGAGACGCGCGTATTGGTGAAGCAGAGGCGCGCGCTGAGGCACAAATTAAAGAAGCGATAGCGGAAGAGCAGCGGATGGCTTCCGTTTTTCTAAACGACACGCAGGTAGCAAAGTCTCGGCGAGATTTCGAATTGAAAAAAGCCGCCTACGATGTTGAAGTGCAAACGAAAAAGGCCGAGGCGGAATTGGCGTACGATCTCCAGGCTGCCAAGACTAAGCAGAGGATCAAAGAGGAGCAAATGCAAATCAAGGTGGTAGAGCGCACGCAAGAAATCGCCGTACAGCAGCAGGAGATTGCAAGACGCGAGCGAGAACTGGAGGCTACCGTACGTCGACCGGCGGAAGCGGAAAGATTTCGCCTGGAGAAGTTGGCCGAAGCCAATCATAATAGGATTATCTTGGAGGCGGAGGCGGAAGCCGAGGCGGTTCGATTAAAAGGGGAGGCCGAAGCTTTTGCGATAGCTGCAAAGGCGAAAGCTGAAGCCGAGCAGATGGCCAAAAAGGCCGAGGCTTGGAAGGAGTATCGGGAGGCGGCGATGATTGATATGTTTTTGGATGTGTTACCGAAGGTGGCCGCAGAGGTCGCAGCACCTCTTTCGCAGGCGAAGAAAATCACCATGGTTTCTAGTGGTCACGGTGAAATAGGCGCCGCGAAACTAACATCGGAAGTATTGAGTATCGTCACAAAAGTGCCGGATCTAGTAAAAACTATGACCGGCGTTGACATCGTTAAGGTAATCGAGGACATCATTACACAATTTCACTAATGATCTTTTTTCAGTCCGTTCACGCTATCTAAAACGACCATAATGCTTTTCCATTGATCTACGCGGTGTGTCTCTGTAATAATTAATATCCTAGCTTTGTATTAATGTAACTGTCCTCCTTTATGACGTTCAATGATCCAGTTAGAGATACCTGCCCTTAAAGATGGTATCGTTTGTTGCACATGAAATTAGATTATATATTGTATAACATCCAATGGTAAATATCTAGCCTTAAAGTATACTTAAGTATACCTTAATTATATTTTCTATGGAAATGTTGATGAATAACCTTAACAGAAATATATGGTTTCTAACGCCGACCATTTTTCTATAACGTAATATTTCGGATACCTATTTGATTATTGATTTTCAATTAGTCCATTAAAAAGGGTTGCTTGGAAACAAATAGCTAGGACTGAGACTGATGTTTTATGTCAACATATTTGGCCATAGTTGCAGAGACACTAGCAGACCCCGCGAACTTCGTACCGCCTTTGGGAAATGTTTCTTTTTTGGGTGGAACATAGGCTTTGTTCCGGCGGCGCACGTTGCGCCGCCTCACCTCGCATACTCAGCGAACTAATCACCTACTAGCGGTACCTATGAAATATACTTCACGACCTATTCTGATACCTATCAAATATTTTAAAAAATTCCATAAAAATCGGTTCAGCCGGTTCGGAGGAGGGCGATCACTAACATAAAAACACCTAGGTAATCATACCAGTTTGTATTATACTATGATACCAGAAATTAAAATTTTTAAATTTATTACAGATTATATAAAGCGCAGGCAAATACAAGAAGGAATAGGTGGAAATATCGTGAAAACTTTAAAATATTTAACTAAAATTACTCTAATTATAATAATAAAGGAGATGCAAATCGTAGAAAAAGTTATAATATATACAAAAAACATTTTATTATTCCTATATGGTTCTACAGACTAAATATCAAAAGAAATAAATTAAACAAATATAGGAAACGAGCTCCTGGGTATGGCTATAGCATGTGCGAAACCAAATTTTAAACCTGATGTTAAATTTTCTTTTATTCAAAGTGATTATGTACCAAATTTCATTTAAATCCCCCTATAAATCAGAAAGTTATCACTGCGTATGCGCAAAACCAAATTGGCGTTAAATTTACTTTTATTCCAAGTGGCTAAGTATCAAATTTTATTTAAATCCCTCCATAAATAAGAAAGTTGGCACTGCGCATGCGCAAAACCAAATTTTGAAACTGACGTTAAATTTGCTTTTATTCCAAGTGGTTATGTACCAAATTTCATTTAAATCCTTCTATAAATCAGAAAGTTGGCACTGCGCATGCGCAAAACGAAATTTTGAAACTGGCGTAAAATTTGGTTTTATTCCAAGTGCCTATGTATCAAATTTTATTTAATTGCCTCCATAAATAAGGAAGTTGGCACTGCGCATGCGCAAAACCAAATTTTGAAACTGGGGTTAAATTTACTTTTATTCCAAGTGGCTATGTATCCAATTTCATTTAAATACCTTCATAAATAAGAAAGTTTGCAATTCGGTCTGTAAATGGTCGAGATGCGCAAAGGGCACTGTGAATGCTGATCGATTAGGTTCAACTTTTGGAATTGTTTTATATGGCTAAAGCTATGCTATATTGAATTTCATGCAATTCGGTTCATAACTAACAGAGATGTCAAAAGGGCCTACTTTATTTTTTGGGCTACATTGCCAATTCACGAACTCCGATCTACAAATTTGATAAAGAAACCACCTGCAAAATTTCATCGTAATCGGTTCATTCGTTTATGAGTTATCGTGCTAACGGACGGACGGACAGACACAACAAAATTATAAAGTCGCTAGGAGCTCGTTAATAAATCGGTCTGTGGTTGGTACCATTGAATTTCTATCGTCGAGTCCTTTCATTGAAGTACCATGAATGTTAAAAGTTCTCCCCCCCTAACTCCGCCATTTTGATAAGAGGTAAAGAAGAAGAGCGGTAGTTGGTAGAACACAGTTGCTTTCGTTGATACTTTTAGTTAGAATACCATGAAAAATAAAATCAATTTCTAACAAACCCCCTCACCCATTTTGAAAAGGAGTCGCGAAAGATAACTATAGTTTATATAAACCTACATTAGAATACCAAAATGTTTTTAAGTGTTATCCCCCCCCCTTCAAATATTTTATTGGGCACAACCAGAATCATACGTATGAAATATTTGAGGCAAATTGGTTGTCGCATGTCAAATTATGCAAGTTTTAGTTCCAGCGGCTTAGGAAATAATTTATGGAGGAGCCGCCCCCCTTTAAGACAACACAATTTGAAGGCCGTCTGGTAGGCTACCTATTGCAAAAAATTTCATGCCTCTAGCACAATTCAATACAATATTTTATGTATATTTTAATCTAAAAAGATAGCATATTAAATTCTCTTTTCCAAAATGTAATTAAACAAATTCAAAAAATTACTATTAATTAAATTTTAAAAAAATTAAAAAAATTCAAGAATTGTTTTGTATTGAATTATTTTTTTTTACTTTTTTTACATCTTTTTTCAAATGTTTGAATCTCTTGAATTTTGAAATGCCTTGAATTTGAAAATGAGATTAGGTACGAAAACTTTTTTATCTGACCCTTGTTTTAAAAACGTCAATTATTATATAATGATTAAAGAAACATTTGTAATAAACATTTTTCTGGCGCTATGGCAATGGGCCGCAGGAGTTTAGGATGCAGACATTAGGACGCGGACATTAGACCGCAAGACAGTAGACCGCAGACATTAGGCCGCGGACATTAGGACGCAGGCATAACCGCAGACATTAGGCCGCGGACATTAGGACGCAGGCATAAGGACGCAGACACTGGGACGCGGACATTAGGACGCAGACTGGTCCCTCCCGAGTCCGGAGACGGAACGTCGCGCGCGCCGCTCTGCGTCTTCCCCTCCCTTCGCGACACTAACGCGGACCCCTCCTGAAACTCGAAAAAGAAGGGGGGGCCGTAACCCAAACGCGTCGCCACTCGACGGGAGGCCGGGCCGTGGGCCCCCGGCCGCTCGCGATTTTCGAGAAAAACGCGAATTTGATGGCTCCTTGCTTTATTTTAAGTACAAGGGATGAAACTACGTACCTGCGTCCTAATGCTAATGTCCGCGCCCCAATGTCTGCATACTTTTGCATATTTTGATGCATATTTATTGCTGATGCTGCTAATTCACATGAAATATGGAAAATATATCACTGGACGAATTGGAATGCGTAAAAAAAGAAAAATATGTAAAAATAAATAATAATATATTTATACAATATTTACAAAAAATCCAAACACCTAAAATAAGTTGGCTTATGATTCAGTCTTAATCCTAGTTTCAACGCTACGTGTCATGTGATGTCTAGTTTTCTAGTCTTACAAATTGAAACCTTACCCCCGGAAGACCGCCCTTAGGAGCAAATAATTGAAACGCGCCGTCGTCACTGTCTCTTTCTCTCTCAAACCTTTCCCAGGAGGTCATGCACGTACATCTTTTTCTTGTAACCCCGCTTTAAAAACAGACGGATTAGTAAACATAATAAAAAGAAACAAACCACGTAAAGTATGAAACACGTACTGGGATCCACGTTTTTCAGAAAGAACGTCGTCGAATCGTTAGTGGAAGATCCTTCCAAGCCCAAATGCAGAATTCTGGTATCCGATCCGATGTAGCGGACGTTAATGCTGCTGTAGACTTGCTTCATGTATCCGACGACGTCTTGCAAATTCCAGGTGTTGTTCGTCCTACACGCCGGGCACCGTCCTGGAAGAGGGAATTGTACCTTGGGAAACTCCGGATCTTCGGTCGTATCGCCCGCCAGACGCTTGTTAACTTCGTTATGGGCCATCCACAGCCACAAAATGGAGGTGTCAAGGGAACTCACGCCTTTCATGTCTTTTTTTAGGGCCATCTCCTGAAAGTGGCGACTGCACTCGCTGCACCCAAAGAAGTTCTTTATGTACCCGTGCATCGCGTCCAAAACCTCTCGCGGATGATGCTCCGAGTTATCCCAGTTGTGTTCGGCGGCACTTACGGTGAGATAATGGAATAACTTCCACAATCCGCACGGGTATCCGCGGTAATTCTTCGCACTCCCTTGACAACCCAACCACTGGGCGGGAGAAGAGAAGACCCGGCGATCTTCGGGTTCGGCGTCGCGAAGCCACGCGCTGACATCCGAACCTTGGAGAACCTCGCCGGCCTCCAATATCTTGCGTTTTAATTCGTGCAGAAACTGTTTTCCGGCAATTCCGAACGGGAAATACTTTGCCAGAATCGAGACGTAATCCACCAAGGCTGTGAGGCGCTCGCCCGAGATGGTCTTCACGGAACCCACTTCAAGCTTGAACGAGTATCTGAGAGCCGTCTCTAGGTCGGCTTGAAACACTACGTCCCCCATTTGCTTTATTCTTTGTCTGAGATTCTCCTTTTCGCGCGCCTCCATCAATTCGGACATATCGGGTACTTTGGCGTTGATCCACTTTCCGGTAAAAAGCTCACCCTTGAGAGTTACGTTAGGGATGGAAATGTGCATGGAAGACAGATACTCTTTGATGGTATTTCGCGCGATGTCTGTCGACGGTAACGCCTCTTGCAGTACTTTTACGTTATTTTTCTCGTCTACAATGAGAAGAGCTGGTAGAAGCTTGACTCCAGTCGCTGCGAGCAGTTCCGAATTGTTTCCGGCGCTTTTCACTATGACATTGGGAACGTGTCGCAAGTCCATGGCGAGTTCTGCTCCTATAACGGAATGTGCAGTATCAATTATCACAAATGCGTACTTGGTTTGTCTTGGAACGGAGTGGCGAAGACTGCTAACGTCGCGCGCGGAAATTGGAAGAAGAGAAGGAAATTGCGTACCCCTCCGCTCGGTTTGCTCTTGAATTATGCGCTGTATCAAGTGTCTTTTTTGGCTGTAAACGTCGTCGCCCTTCTCCACTTCCACCCCTATATTTTGCGCTCCCTCCTTGTAATTTTCGTGAAAGTACCGCAGAGTCGGATAGGCCATAATTTCGAAATCTCGGCACAGTTGCGAGTTATCTTCGTCGTTGCAGTCGATGGCCGCAATAACGACGACATCCTTCCACTGTTTCAGACTGGCCGCGAGAGCTTTCCACGAGGGTGCAAATCGCTGACAGTGACCACACCAACTGTTGTAAAATTCGACGAGAGAAGAGTGCGACGCATTGTAAATTTCGTTTTTAAAATTAAACGCGGTTAAAATTGTCACTTCGTCTTCCGTCGAGTACAATCCTTGACCTTCGATCAGATGTTTGTATTTTTTCAAATCCTTATTGGTTAGCGTCGCGTTTTCTGAAAGATCAATACCGTTTGTTAGAATTACTACCAACGAGGATATCCACAGTATATTCCCGCTTAACATTTTGTATGTACGTCACTCAACTTCACACCGACAACAAATAACAAAACAAAATCAACAGATGAGATGTAAGGTTAGTTTCCCCATTTATACGGTACGCGACCATATGGTGAACCAATTCGTTTTATCACTAACGTGTATATTGAATAAATTTCCTTCGATAAACCTTCATGCGGGGCAACATGTTATCAAGTAATTATTAACCGTAATCGCTCTGGAAAAGCAACGTCCCTACTGCCATGATTTCATCACTCCACTATCCTTCTCTTGCACGCACAAACCGCAGATACGACACGTGTCCCGCGGTTCGCGAGCGTTTGAAAATGCGCGGGTACCGTTAGCTTTTGCGAAAGTATATTCCGCCTACAATTTAGGTATAATTAAAGTTTAATTAAAAAATGAGGTAGACGTGACCTTGTCACACTGAAAGGCATAGTTAACTGTACGCAAATCGAGGACAAAGAAACTGAATAAATCTGACCCAATTAAAGGTTATAATAAGATACCTAATATCATTGTTTATTGCATATTCGCTGATAACAATGTCCCGAAGATATTGACTGGAAGGTCAAGGATGAAAAGGCAACAGAAAAACAACTATAGAGAGGTTCCTACAAGTACGGGCGAAAAGGGCAGCCCTTCAAGCATTTTGAACCTATGAATGGAACATAATTCAACGATAATTGTTTATTCATACGAATAGCAGTTTTTGGCTGATCTTTTACCCAAAATCGTCGTGAAACTTTCATTTTAATGCCTTCTTTATGTGAGGAAATTTTGGGCAGACCCGACTACTTTTCCTGCCGCCTGTCACTTTCCAGCCGCACCTGTCACATTACTCCTGTCATCACTGACAGATTGACATTAATCAAAAGTTCTATATGCAAATTGAAATTTTATATTAAAAAATACGATTTTCGGTCAAATTTAATACAGAACTCGTCAGTAAAATAACACTACACTACTTGATTCGGAAATTAAAGTATAGGGGCCTCGTATTTCAATATTCGCTAGTAATGTGTCATTTTCCAGGCTTCTACCTGAAACCGTCCAGAAAATCTAAATTTCAGGGTTATTTTGACATTAGAAAGTTGATCTTTACCTGACTATAATAGTACTGTAATATTTTTGCCTGACTCCCATTACAGTCCTAGTACATGCAAAATAACAATTACATCGTTCATTGAATAAGTTATTCAATCAAAGATTGGATAATTATAATGCAGACTATGTGGATATTTTTAAATATTAATATACCTACACAAAGGATAATAGTTTTTTAATTACTAACAATTAATGGAATATGTGTGGAAGTAATTATTCCTTTAGTTTTGCGCCAGTCATTAAAAGGTTTGTACGCCTTTTCGTACCATCTTTCTTGACTTGTGGGGAGCGAATATTGCACTACGGCTACGGCGGCCGCAGCTTCGGCTACATTATAAGAACGTCTCGCGTATGTACTCTTCTTCACTGATACCTGCTTTTGTACCTAGTTATAAAGACTGTATGGTTGAAAAGTACAAAGCATAAACTGCAAAATGCATTAAAAATGACACTGATTGTTTTAATTAAGTTGAAATCTCTATGGAAACAATTAAATAAAGTGATTTTAGCATGCGTGATCCACCTGACTTGGAGGCATTAAAGAGATACTCGGACGCTGCGCGTCCTCGTACTTTTCAATAAGCCTCCGCGTCATGTAAACGACCACTTTCATGACTTATTATGTAAATAACTATTATATGACAACTATTTCATGCCATGCCTACTTTTATGACAGGAAATGTTAATTTTTGATGACAACGGCAGACCAGAGATTACTTTCTTGCCGGCTGTCACTTTACCGGTAGCACCTGTCACTTTACCGACTTGTCACACTGGTAATGTCTATAATGACTTCTGTCATCACTGGCAGATTGAGATTAATCAAAAGTTTTATATGAAAATTGAAATCTTCTATTAAAAAATACGATTTCGGATAAAATTTAATACAAAACTCGTCAGTAAAATGACACTATTTGACTCGCAAATTAATGTACTCGGCCCCCAAAGAGTCCTCGTACTTCATCTATGTCATTTTCCTGACTTTTATGTAAATGTAACTATATTAACTATATATTACCATTGTTGATTCATGAATTATTGTGGTTTATTTGTGTTCTTATTTTACACTTTTTAACTTGTACGCGGTTACAGCAGTTCCATTACAGACCTCACATAAATGAATGTAAGTACATTTTGATTTAAAAGAAAAATTAGAAACGGAGAAGGACTATACCTTTATAGTTTATGTGCATTTGAAAGGTAGACCTTCTAAAAAAGGGAACAAAAAGATCTGATGTAATTATACTACGAAAATTACAGCACTCACAATAGACGAGAAGTTACGTGAAAATGAAGTTGTATAAAAATCATTTTTAACGAAGGGAGGCTATATACTTAAATGTGCATTTACATAATTGGCTTGTGGAGGGCTCTCTGTAAACAAAATCAGACTAAAAATATTTAAAATACCACAACAATTACAGCCCTTACAACTGATTGCTGATTAAATAACAATAACCAAGTATATATCGGTACCTATAAAAATAAAACAAGACAATAAAAAATTGTTTGAGATAGAAATTTGCCCCCCCCCTCCTCCAATATTCGAAAAAATAATCAAAATCGCACGTACTTATACCTACTTATAGTAAAAATGCAATGTATGCCGCCCCATGGACCATATCTGTTTAGTAGGTATCAACAGTCAACACATCATATGCCTATGTAAAATGTACCTATACACCAAGGTACTAATCTTGCCTATACACAGTGGTGTATTTGTATTGGTCAATTACGGTAAGGGTATATACGCAGGTGTCCGTTTAACCGGAGGAGGGGGATTGTATGGAATGAGCACCTATCAGATGGGGGGGGGGCTGTGAGGGGTTTAAAAATCCTCAATTTTTATAATTTTTAGAAAAAAGGGTTTTAATCGATGTTTTGCCACCAAGATGATGATTGAAGGGTGTGGTGCTAGAAACTGCCTGGGAACTCTTGCAGTATCCTTAGTATTTTCAAAACTGGCTCTAGTTATAGGTATCAGCAAAACTAGCACGTTCTAAAGTAAAGAATTATCAGTAGGTACACGATTTCAGCAATATTTTAAACTTTTAAAAGTTACTTATACGACCGACCGTATATTTGCGTATTTAGCAAATTGTCATTTCTAGAATATCATATAAAAATAATATAATAATAAAATTTAGTTATACGCTAACTAAATTTTACTTTTAAACATATACGACGTATACTCGCGTATACCCTCCAATACAGCACTGCCTATATACATATAGGTAGTAGTGTACATAGTACATACACTAGTACTAGTAGTCAACACTTTCACTTAATATACACTAAATATAGCGCTGCCCCCCTCCCCCAACGTTAAGGCGCTATGGCGTCCTGTGAGTTTCAGGTTAAAATGAGTATTCGAAGTTATCCGATGAGACACATAGATATATCAATATATACCAAAAAAGCAATAAACCATTATAATTCTTAGATATTTTTGTGGTTGTATCATGGACCTCTTTATATAGAAGACAGCGGTTTTTGGTGCCGTACTGCCTAATATATCTCGAAACGTAGCACTGATTTATATATACCTACTATAAAAACCATACATCTGTAAAAAATGCTATTTTGCTATTTTCAATATGTGATAAGAAAAGGTTTGTGATTCTTATATAAAAAGACTATTCTTAGGTAAAGTGAGTTGCTGTTTTACCATTACCTAGGTACAATAAATAAAACAAAAATATATATTCAATGTTTCCCTTCACAATGAAATTTCCCTTTTTCGACACAGTCCAAAATGGCTTGGCTACACCAGTATACTCGTACCACCGACCATGACTTGCCTTGGGAACCGCTGGTATAGAAGATAATGAAGAATAGGTATTTAACGCTTTCCATACTACTCGGCTGCTATAAGGATCGTTTATAAGCCACAAAAGTGTAAAATTATGGAACGTAAAAAACGGTTTATTGGTTTTTTACAATAACTTTTTTAGTAATAAACGCAGAAAAAATTCCTTCCTTGGTGCAAGCCTCGGCACCATAACGAACCAAATAGCGAAAAAAGTAGAAAAATAGCTCTTAAGATAAAGAACTAGTGGCGTCTCATAGAACGAGCGGACGGACGGACAAAGTGGCCACAATAGCGCATTTTTTTTGTGGAAATGCGCTAAAAAGGTCTTTCAGGTAGGATAGGATTAACGCAGTGCTGTATTGGAGGGTATATACGCGGATACGTTTAAAAGTAGTTTTTCTTTTGTTTATATGGAAATGACATTTCGTTAAATACGCAAATATACGGTCGTACCTATATTCTTTAGGTCGATTACTTTAGACGTGTTTTTACTGTTACGGTAGCTTCTGGCGTCTATGGAGTTCTCAGGCGGTTTCTAGCATCCCACTCCCCAGTATAACACCTTTGTGGCTCTTGCCACATCGATAGTGCACGCGAATTCCTTTGGGCTTTGTTCAAGTAATGAATAAACAACGCTTTGGGAAATATTACAAAAGTTTAAAATCATTCTTAAGAAGTAGTGTATAGTTTCGAAACAGACACCTGCGTATGTGTGTATTGGTAACTTGTGTTAAGGGCAGGCGTCGGTTTAACCGGGGGTTATGGAATGAGCACCTTTTTCATATTTGCGTTGTTCGTACAGATATAAAGACAAGTTAAAAAGTCCTTATACAACTGCTTTCGTAAATATTAAAGTTGTCATTGCGCATGCGCAAAACCAAATTTTAAGACCGATGTTAGATTTGCTTGTATACCAAGTGCCTATGTGTTAAATTTCATTTAAATGCTTCAGTAAATAAGTTGGCATTGCGCATGCGCAAAACCCTGAAACTCACATACCCAGGCGATGTCCTTAACCATATTTTAGTTATAATTAGCAGTCCATGTACTATATGGTCTAAGGTTAAACCACATCACACAACGTACGTCACAGATATAACCTCAAACACGGCTACCCAGAGAAAGCAGTTGCCGAAATACGCTGCTGCAGCGCTAGTTGAGCGAGTCGTTCACCAGACATTTTAGGTCGTCTGGTGAACGGGCCCATTCAATTTCTACATATGTTTGGGCTCATTTGAAACTGTTGACAGTCCTAGTGCCTTGTGTGCTTTTGTACTATTCTTGTCAAATGCAACATTGCTTAGCATTGAACTGTAGAAAAAAATTGTAAGTTCTCATCTGGTTAATTATGTAATGCATAAACCAGGAATACACAAACATAACAAATTTATTAATAAGTTGAAAAAGAGAGAATAGTTATATAATAAATTAGTGTTTCATATTATGTACAAATTTACTTAACTAGGGGAATATATACAATCTTCCAAGTATAATAAATATAAAACAGGTATATACAAAAACCCCACGTCTGTAATAAACTCCTATTATAGTTAGTAAGATAACACGCACACGCATTCGATTCTCCACTACGATTCTAAATTTTGTTGTCTAGCGAGATATGCTAATCTTCTATTTCTAATTTCATCAGGATCACAGGGACTCGATGGTGTCGAGGGCGTTCGCGACTTACACTCTAGGCTCATTTGTATCGCCTTGCGCAGTTGGGCTTCCTCGTCGTCCTCTTGCTCAGTCGGGGGAGTCTCACAAAGACTGAATTGCAGAGCCTTTTCTAATTCGTCCGAGTCATCGTTTAAACTCAACTTGATGGCATTTTGAAGGTCCTGGTCGTACTCATCCGTAACTGTTTGCACAGGGATCACTCTTCGATTGATCGATTGGACCGGTCGCATTCTTAATACTTGATCGGCATCACAGTCGGGTAATTGTCCGAAAACAACGAATATTGAGTAACCGTCATTTCTTAACTGAGCCAGAATTAGCGATAAATGCGTATTCGAAATTAATTCGGGCATCGGAAGTAGAGAATTTAAATTAAACCACTGATCGCCAATCCGTCGAATTGTAAACCAGTGATCTTTGTGATTACATATGAAGGCTTGCATTGTTGTTGGATCTGTTTGTACTCTTGAATCTGTACTCAAATAAGGCACGAGTTCTAGTCCCCACACCTCTAAAGCACTACTAATTACTTGAATAGAAAAATAACCGCTATCGTCCATGTTGCCCGACGCCTGCTGAAGAAATCTTTGATACTCTTCACTTTCTTCGCCACACTCCGCCATACATATCCGTTCCTCTTCATCCAGCCGCTGTGCCAGTGTGCTCAGATCCACAGGTGTGAAATAGGCTCCTTGAAGAAGCGCGTTTAGACAATGTTGTGCGCAAAGTGAACCCTCTTGCTGCAAGCAATCGAGAAAATCAAATTAAAAAGTAACGCCACATAAATATGTATTCAACTTATTCAATTATGTCAAAATAGCGATTTATAATTAAATCCATGTAGGTGAGTGAGCAAATTGGAGGCCAATTACATAGCTGAAATAGTGTCGTAAATCAGTTTGGTTTGTCAGTCAATTAAAAATTATTAGTTTTTAATCAAGTAACACTTTAATGGTTTTAATTACACAACATGTGCCAAAATAGTTCTAATTTGGTACCGTTAAAACAGTGTTAAATTCATCTTTAACGTAGATAAAATGTTATCCAATTGTTGAAAGTTAAGTACCTACTTACAACCAGGGTCTAAAAATTGGCAAATCCGTACATAGGGATTTCCACCCTCTAATAAGGTTCCAAAGCAAGAAGAAAAAAAGATGTTCAAGCATGGTCAACCACAGATGAACTCTTACTTTTCATAGATGCCTATAAAAAGCGTTTTTAGTAGACCAAAACTTCACATGTAAAAAACATAATCACTTGATGGCATATAGTACGCATAATTGCCCGGAGGATATTGTTGTATCTGTGTAAGAATATTGCGTCTATTACCCCATTGAATACACTGCTGTTCATTTAGAAGTAGGCATAGGCATTCTCGTGTATTGTTTTTCCTAATGTCTCTACTTTTAAAAGACAAAATCTCTTCTGAAGAACGTCTAATTTTATGCAACCAAAATAACTAATGCACATGCATTCTGTACTGCCATTGTGGATTTTACAATTATTGCATTTACATTCCAAACGCTTAATGCAAACATATATTTCTGTCAATAGCCTAGCTTTTTAGATAGGTTGACTGGTAGGTAGGTACTTCTGAAAGCAACAGTAAAGAGTAGTATGGTGTTAAGTTATGATGAAGAGATATTTCTATTTCCCTTAAGTTTCTTATGGGATTCTCTTCCACAAAAATTAAAACGTTCAGTTTCACATCCTTCGTTAAAACTCAGGGTGGCTTATTGTACATCGCATTTAAACAACCACTAAGTTTAAAGTGATTAACAATTTTTCTTTTTGTCTGAACACAAGACGCCTTTGTACATATTTCACAGAAAATAACGCTTCTTAACCTGTTACCGGCACTATCAATTTTTTCTTCAGGTGAACGAATGAAAATTCAAATATAGAAGCCAAAGCAATAACATTCAAATTAATTATTATGACATTATCTTCATTCTTGTTTTAAGAAGTTATTTTGGTTGCATAAAATTAGGCACCCTTCAGAAGAGATTTTGTCATTTGAAAAGGGAAAATAATGCACGCAAATCCCTATGTCTACTTCTAAATGAATATCACTGTATATAATTTATCTGCATTATTTTTGCATATGGAATTATCTGCAAGCATTATTTGTATTAAAAACGTCTGTAGATAATACACTATTTTTTTTAATTTTTGGTCATTATTTCTGAGTGGGTGGAGTTTCAGCCAAGGCTGCTCTATTAACCGAACCCACATACCTTTACAAATATCCATGCCCGAATCCGGATTCAAACCAAGGATCCCTAGTACTGCAGTCGAGCTTCAATGCAACAGAGTACACTTGGTAGATTATCCACATACGCGTTTACTGAATACCTACGTCACAGGTATACGCAAACAACAGATGCTAACCTTACGCATTTCATGGGTAACACATTTAGGTATACTCAAAAGCGCCCTCTCTTGAGCAGCTGAATAAACATGTACCGTTTGTAACTGTAAAATAACGCTTATAGATTTATGCATTAAATAGATTGTCGCTGCAATTTAAAGCGAATAATTGTGCAATTAAACAATGATACCTCAAATTACCTCCTATCATATCATATCACTGCAATAATACCAATAAATAAGGAATTCGAATTGTGCAAACTTTAGCGCTTTACATTTTTTCTTATGTCTCACGGACTTGAAGATGTGGCGGCTTGGCTTAAGTACCTGGACCAAGAGGAGTCAAGCTCATTAAGAAACCCTAAGCCCAAGATGAAACAGCTTACGCTAATGGGAAGTCTTAGGAGGTGAATGCAGTGTTAATACCACAAGGGTCACGATGATGAGTCGAGCTGTTGAGGCGTATAGCCCCATCAGCTTCAGCTCGTTCCTGTTAGAGGTGCCTGTAACCGCGTTTGCAGATAACCCCTCTACAGCGATCGGCTGGACTAAGTTCCATGTTGAGGAGCCCGAAGATAACGGCAAGGAGTTAGTCACAGTGATGACTAAAAGAGGGTGCCCTCAAAAGTAGGTACTATCGCCCTTCAATGGTGGCGCTATGGCATTGGGCAGCACGACATTAGGACGCGGAGATGCACCATGCTAACACAAAAAGGATCTATATGCAAGGGTATGCAGACGACCTGACCATAGTAATATCTAGTAAATATGATAGTGGTAACTGCAAAACTTTATATATCCTACAGTGTGTGCACCAGTGAGTGGATAGTGCCGGATTATTGGGTGGGTCAGCTGAGTCGCTAACCGTAAGACTACTAGGTGTGCCAGACTGTCTAGCGCCGTATTACAGAGTGCCTACTATAATTATACCGGACGATTCAAATGAACTGAAGGCAGTTTGAATTTCCCGCAAAACTTTTATTTATAATGTTGGTAACATATCAAATGTCATTTATTTAAAAGCAGTGGTGGATCAATTTAATGAATCACTAAACAATAATCACAATTAATTAATTAAAGAAAATTAATTTATTAAGCACAGTTTTTAACTCTCCGGTTCATAATTTCAAATATTCATTCTAACATTGTCCGGGGGATAGCCATGTTAACTAACCGAACACCACCTATGCTTCCTCAATGAAACCTTATATGAAAACTTTCCAATACCTTCGTGCGAAGTTTTGTGTCACTAATGATCGAAAACCTGTAGATAATAATAACAAATAGAGATGTTATCGGTCACAATGTTGTACCCACCAGGTTGATTAGATAATTTGCAAATTGATGCAACATTCTCTTTCATTGAATTGCAGTAAACACAACCAAGTGGAATATGAGCATCTTCTAAACGTATGTGCCTTTAGAATCAAAGGAATCAAAAGCCATCCCCTTTAAAACCTAAAAAAAAATAAGGTTACATGATCCTTATAAAGTATTTTCTCTATGTACCTACCTTTCAAAAATGTGGCAGATGCAAAGACCTTTAAAAAGAACTGTTTGCTTTAAAACGCATGGCTCGCCGTACGTAGATAACAAAATTAAAATTCGCATAAAACGCTGCCAATGGATGGCGATTACTGCATAAATAAACTACTTTCTAAACATGTTTGTCAATGCCTTAAGCAAAAAACACTAAATATTTTAAGCGCCAAATTTAAACTGTCCTAAGCTATTGTGGATCACTTGGTTTATCACATTTTTCAAAATTTTGAAATGACATGTTTCTACCGCCAGCCATTTTTATTGATTGGTATCGACTGCGGAAGTTATCATGGATACAATAAAAACTACCTTTTTAAAAACAGTACAAAATAAGGATTTCATTGATTTTCATGGCTAAGATTTTAAAAAATATATTGGTTTTGTGCATTTTTACCTTTTTTCTATCTTACATGGGTAGTAAGACATAACATCACAAATAGTCAAACTTTTCGTTCTCACCCTGTATCTCAGAAACCGGCGCGTGTGACGCAGTTCAGTTGAAGCTGGACAGCGGTGGTAAGGGTCACTGGTTCGAATCAATGAATAAATGTATCGTGGGTTTGGTTGGTAGAGCAGCCTTGGCTGAAACCCCGCCCACTCAAAAGAAAAGGCAGAAACAAATAAAGAAATAAAAATAAAGATAGAATGATTCTGCTTGTTGTAGGTATTAAAATTTTCACAAAAGGGTGGCGAAAACCGCCGCAAGTTTCTATCTTTAAAAACAACTGACATACACTGGACACACTACAATCTCAACCATACTTTGTATCATAAAAGGAGCATGATTGAAAAACTAAAGAATAAACAGTTTTTTTAACCAAGAAACTAGGAGGTAATGTAATGTTTGGGATTTTTCGAGAAATACCTTGGGTGAAATTAGATAAGGAGAAAGAAAAAGTAAAACGAGAACGTAAAAAGTTTAGAAAAAAGATTAGGGGTGATAGGATTTTTTTCTCATGCATAGGTGGTTAACGTTATGATGCGAAATTTTGATTTTGACTAGGGAATGTGTGATCGTGTCCGAATATCAAACGCAAATTCTGGAGAATGGGGGAAATTAATGGTAAATTGAACAAAAAAAAAAGTATAATTCCAATGATCTGTTTGGTATGCAAAGGGATGTGTATATGAAATTTAGTGTTGTTGCTCAATTTAAGGGGGAATAATGTTATGCAAACAATTTCAATGTGGAGGTTGATGTTTGGTCAAGACGCCTGAATTAATAACGGGTCACTAACTGATAGTTAAATTTTTCTCTCTAATTATTTAATTACTCTGGTAGGGTTTTACGTTTAAAAACAAAATGATTATTGCGTTTCTAGTTGTATCCAAGTAGTTTGTTGTTCTTTGTAAAAGATTAATTCCTAGAATTGTTAGATGTAGGACAATTTATCGTTTATTTTGTTATCAATTTTACTTTGTTAAGTCATGTAAACGATAGTTTTTATTACTTTTGTTAAAAGGTTGACGTAATTCATTAGGGATAAGAATGCGTTTTAATGCGCAAAAACTGCGTGTTGTTATCCAAGATCAAAGAATTCAGTGTCAAAATTTGGATACGTAACATAAGAAGGGCCGAGAAACGAATGCGGGATTGGCTGTTGTGTTGCTAAGTGTCCGATAATTGGAGGAAGATTTTCGAATTTTGGAAAAGTGAGAGCCCTACTGAGGTATTCTGTACTACTTATTATAGATGACAAATTATGAGAGAGTAAAATTTACACAGGTGTCTAGCGTAGTGTGTACTTCTGTAGTATGATCTTTGTTTCATATAAATAAATCAAGTATAACTGTTTAAATTTTTAAAATGTTAACCCTTTTTGACCACTTTACAACCGCCGTGCCTTCTACGAAATTGCTGCCAGACGCTCAGATATGTTACTAACATTTACATAACTATCTTATATCCAAATATGTATCAACAATAATAATTAAACTATTTCAAGAAATGTGCCACTAGCTCTCCTACTAATGGGCATCAAAAATGAGTGGCGGTTGAGTCTCCTTTGGAAGTTCAAGTTAAGTACAATTTCACCTGTAAACAAAAATTCCAAAGGTGACGCGACAGCAACTCATTTTTGATCGCTCGTTATCCCTTTGTTCTGTATTTTAAAAAACGGTGTGACTAGCCTCCCGGCTCCGGTATTCATACGAATCCCGGTTGTACTATGACATCACCAGCGACAACCGGGATTATTATAAATCCCGGCTGACAACTTGGCGCGATGTTTGTGATTGTTTACACGTGGGTTTTACGTGCAGTACGATCCAGTACTTAAACCGTTGTTGTGATATATTCAAAATTGGAAAAAAGTTCCATAGCTATTCGGAAGTGGAAAGTTTCCTGAAAGCTTATGAGGAACTAACCTTCAAAAAAAATTCTGGAAACGTAATAATAATAAATTATAATAAATATATATTCATCCTGTAAGACAAACAAAGTGTATAGGACAAGTCAATTAAACACAAAAGACAAACATTTGAAATTTAAGTAACATTTAACTTATGAAATCTTCCACAGAATAAAATAAATTCACGTCTTATTGCTTCTTCACGCATATCACGGCCAACTAGAGAAGCATTGAAATATGTAGAGCTAAAATTTTGCTGTATTTATGGAGGCCTTAAATTCAGACCGTCCGGTAGTTGGCAAAGAGATACAAAGACTTTTAAGAAAGAACAATTACGCCCTGCGCACGTGGCGTTACGAGTTACCACAGACGGAAGAGATCTGGAAATGAGAAGCGTTTCGGAAAGCTACAACCATGACAGAAGTATGGTACAGTTTCAAAACCTACCCCATCAAAAAAAATTGAGTAGTAAAGACAAAGAGAATGTGGAAGAACTGAACAATAATAATTAATATCTACCCAGTTCACACTGATGGACTGTTAATATAATTCGTATATATACAGTGTGTAAAGCGATGGGGTATACAAGAGGGAATTTTTTTTTAATATTGATTTCTGACAAAAATTTATTCTTCATGATATTTTTTGCTTGCTTTGAAAGTACCAATAACGTTTCGATTGTTTGTGGTTTGATAGCAATAAGCCGCGTACAGACCGGATTCCAACGCCAAGCCAACGAATCCAAGCACATGTGACGTTGACGTTTGTCGTTGGAAACGATTGGAATGCCCTCGTCCACACCAAAATTTAAGATTTGAGTTGGACTTGGTGGGACCGTGTTGGGTAAAGTTCGGTAACCGGTGCCGCTAGTCTGTCAAACAATGGCAAGCGACGAGGACGAGATAACAACACCATTTAAAAATAGGAGTTTGTATAGTGGCAGTGACTTACTAGAGGAACTTCAAAATGAAGATGGTGGACATTTTAAAAAGGCAGACAAACGACTAAAAACTAAAATCGCGACAAATCCTGTCCAGACCACATCAAATTTCCCTTTGAAGTACCGCTCACCGAGCGAGCGCAATCGAACGCCAACAGCGCCGTTGGAAGCGGTTGGAAACCGTTGGCTCGCGCGGTACACACCAATCCGAACACCTCCAAATCTGTAACCACATGTGCCTTGGCTTGCGTTGGAAACTCGGTCTGTACGCGCCTATACGCTATTTTGATTATAATGTAGAATAACTTTCAATAAAAAAAATTAATTTTATTATTTTTCCAGATTTCTATAAATAAATTTTAGATTATCGAAACGTTATTGGTACTTTCAAAGCAAGCAAAAAATATCATGAAGGATAAATTTTTTTCATAAATCAATATTTAAAAAAAATTCCCTCTTGTATACCCCATCGCTTTACACACTGTACATATATATAATTGTTCAGAATTTATTATATTTTTCTAGTTGTAGGTACGATTAAAATATTTACCAATTTTGAATAAATATTATACTCCTATTAAGTTCCTACGTATTTAAGTGTATAATGCTATCAACTCTTATCTTGAATATTTAAATAACTTACTCCGCCGGGATTTATAATAAATCCCGGGACGTCACTAGCGTGATGTCATAGTAAAACCGCGATTCGTATGAATACCGGAGCCGGGAGGCTAGTCACACCGTTTAAAAAAAGAGTGAGATACTTTTGAAAAAAAAAGTATTTGGCAACCTTGCAATGTCAAAAAATGGTTTAATTCATTTTTTCAAAATTAAAGTCAAATTCTCGAATCTGTAGGTCAGTCACACGACAATGGAAAATGATCAGATGAAGTCACTCTAGCATCTGCTCATCCGGGACATCACCTGCGTGAACACTGTTCCACATCATGCGAAGTTCAGGCATGGATATTTGTAAATGTATAGTGGGTGGAGTTGGTAGAGCAGCCCTGGCTGAAACCCCGCCCACTCAAAAATAAAGGCAAAATAAAATAAATATTCCGGCCTAAAATCTTTCTTCTTTATTGCCCTAGCCTTGGTCCTAGCTTTTGACATGTTTATCCAGTGCAGCATGAAAACATAATTAGTTTTTGAAGCCTCATAGCAGAGTCTGGAGACATGCATGGTGAATCTTTCCTCTTTCAAGGAATATCCTCGGCCTCGTCCTCGGCCATCCAATATGGAAATATCGCCCACTACAGGGGTATCCCTCAAGTCGTCCAGGAATGGACCAAAATATTCTCTTTTCATAACTTTTTTCCCTTTATGTAAATGACTGATTGTCTATTGCAGTTCATTATAGTTATACTATAATCGGCTAATTGTAGATTACATAAAGTACCTTTCTTTTCTACAATGCCACATACATCTTTGATGAAAATGCAAACGAGTCCTACAAAATGCATCTGGCACTGATGCAATTTCTAATTATCATCGATACCAAACAATCGATTGCTAGTCCACCCTTTTGGCCCCCCATTTCAATACAGAATTGTGTAGCAATCCGTACATGATATAAAGTATCGTGCTCATTGTGTACAAAACCACACTGTAGAAATTGTATTATTTTTACATCAACACGTAATTATTGAGTCATCTACAAAAGCATGTAATGAATATACAAAAATGTAAATAAGGTAAATTAAAGGTTAGAAAATATACCTACTTTTTCGTGAAAAATAGTCTCCATTTTTGAACACAAACCGTTAACTTTTCGATTTCGATTGCACTTTAAAAGAGAAAAGTGTCGGAAAAATTAAATATTAACGAAAAACCAAAATACTCGAACAATCATGTCAAAGTTTGTCACAACGAGAAAACTTCAAGTTATTTGGGATTAGAGAATTTTATTTTGGTGTTGCGCATTTCAAAATTTTATTATTACTTTCAATTATGTAAATATTGTATATAGAAAAAGTAAGTAATTTATCTGTTTTAAGATTTAAATTTAGATTATTCCAATCGAAGTCGATCGCTACGGTACGTCGTAAAATGGGGGAAAAGCGAAACATTTTTTTAGTTCTGTTTTGTTTTTATGAAACATGTTGACATTCAACATGGCGGCATGTCGTCAGTGCTGTGCTGTGTCGTGGTGAGTCGAAAATTTATAATTTCTTTGTCAAAATAACCACCAAGCCTTACCAAAATGTACGTAAAACCTTTTTATAATTATTTACGATTGTGAGGAACCGAAACAAAAGCTGTAAGGGACGTAATTCGAATGTATTGTGACATTTCTCCTTTGGATGTCTAACCCTTATTAACATCTTTTGTGTTTCCATTCCCCGCTAGTTTTTTCCTATTATTTCAAGTAGAAATTTTATACTACGTTAGCGATTCTCTGGAAAATTTCGTTTAACTTGTGCTCGTCTCATATAAAATTCAATTTATGAATGCGCGTCCCACGAAAAGGTAAATCAATAATTTGACTATTGTGTTCCTCTTTACTTCGAAAAAATGCAATATCTATCACACTTTTTCGATTAATCTCTATAGAATTGTATCATTTGCACAATTAATACCACCTTTGTGGTTAAATGCTCGGGCTTAAATTACTTGATCAATTTTAATTTATTTATAAACAAGCACGGTAATCAAACGCAAACGATTGTTTCTTCAGTCTTTTGCCCTAGTTTACCATTTAACTTACTTTGAAGCATTTGTGTGTATTAGAAAAAATCAATAATTTTCAAATCCCTGCACTTTAGGTTAATTGGTTTTTAAGTGTTAGGTTAGGTTACACTTAAAATCATTACATTTTACTATGTCCATGTAGCTGGCAGTACCGAAATCGAATTAGTGTGTAGTATCGTGATTTGAAATTTATGGTGGGGCCTTTTTTGCATAGTGTTGTTTGTAAACACATCTCGCATTGCAATGTTGCAACCTTTGAAACACATCATAAAACCATGTTGTCAAGACTGGGAGAATTACACCAAGGACTCTTCCATTAATAATGACATAATGTAATATAATAGATACTATAATGACCTTTTTTGACTGTCAAGTTTAAGATCAGTTTGTGCGTGGTTTGGTGATAAGTGCCTATAACCTTTTTTTTTCTCTAGATGGAGGGTATGCACAAGCAAAACAGCAGTCCAAAATGTTTGCTCAGTAAGTAATGTATCTATTTGCATTGGTTTGAGTACCCCAGTTTCGGACGACTACACCAGGGGTCTCCAAACCAGTCAAATGACCCGAAGTCCGAAGTTATGTTGAAATAGTACTGCTAGTGCCATCAATTGTTTGAATCTATAAAAACCTCTGATTATTTTTTGTATTCCTTCAACCCAGTTAAATAAGTCGGGCAATTGATAAAAGTAAGTAGGTACAGCATGCCATAGTTTGAATTGAAGACCTCTAGTCTACATGATTGCTGCAAAAACGGATCTTAAAACATGATTTAAATGTCATTGTCCAAACGGCAGTACTTAAATGTAATAAGTATGCACTGCCCTAAACCGAAATCGGTATCCATAAAGTTGGCACCCGCTCTGGACCCAAATTTCAAATTAATGTGTCTATAGTTTAGGACTACACAGAAGCGGTTTTTGATCAAAAATGTCTTTCCCAGGACCCAATTGCACCCATGAGTATTTTGTCGAACAAAAATGTTGGGTTAAAATTTTGAATTTGATTCATTCTGCAATACTAGCCGTGCTAATAATTAAAAAAAAGTCAGAATAAATGGAATTCTCGAGAAACTTGTATTTCAAATTTAGAATTGGGGCATTTTTTCGAAAAAATTGTGAAAAAAATTTGAATATTAATTTATTCTGCAACATGGGCGATTTGAAACCTTCGCCAATCGATTTTTACGGCTTCAAGGATCAATGCTATTGAATATGAGCCCAATTAAAAGTCTGGTTTCCAAATACGAGCCGAGTAGCACAAAAATGCGTCTGGTTCTAAATTCGAAATCTCAAGTTCAATGAAACTTCCTTTTTGTTAGGTTGCAATTTGAAATGATTCAAATTGTTTTTTATTAGTAGGTTCAAAAATCGCATATTGCAAAAATTCAAATTCGAATTTCAACCGGATTTTTTTTTACATTAAATGCTTGTGGATAATAAATGATTTGAATTTGAAACACAAATTTTTCGAATTTTGAAAACAAAATTAAAATTATTTTCTGCGATTACAGCGCCACCTGTTACCACGACAGGAAAATGTTTCGAATAAAATCTTTAAACTTTTTAAGTAGAATCGAGATGTGGAATAAAAAATGTGAGTTCCCATTTGAAATTACAAAGTTGAACTCCTACCCTCCTCTCTAGAAGGGGCGATTGGGACAATTTTAGTATGACTATTTGTTAAAAACTTTCAAGCACTTAAGTTATAAAACCCTGTATTAAAAAATTGGCAAAAAGGTACCCAAAAATTTTTGGGTTGAGGAAAAAGCGTCAAATTTATACCGTTTTAAAAAAGTGTACACAAGTCTATTTTCCCCTCATTCAGAAGGGGCCAGTAGGTGAATAATACAATTAATGGGACACTATTAAGCTAATTATAGGAACGTTTTTCTCTAATTAAATAGTGTTTTGCAATTCAATTGAAATGTTTTGAGCCTTGTCAAGTATGTCAGGGCCCCTTTACCATTCTGGACCCCAGTCTACGATCTATTGCGTCTGTTCTGCCAGGTACATATGCGCTGGTAAAAAAACCACCCAACATGCGAGAGAATAAAAACTAATTAGTGATTAATTTTTAATTAAGTGCTACTTGGGTGTATATTTAGTCCCTTGGCCCCTCTATTGTTATCGTTACAGTTGGACTATTTGCAAGTTGATAACCCTTCAGATTATACCGGAAGTTGATGCCAACTTGTTTATTTTAAATGGAACACCCTATATATTTTGTCATTTTTAGAGTATGTAAAGTTCTGCATACATTTCATGTGTAAGGCCCTATACCTACATTTATCAATTTTTGACATATCTTAAATTAAAATAGTATATTGTCGTAAGGTTTAATAGTGCGTATTATATGGGTGAGTGGAACAATTGCGCAAAAATTTCCTAATAACTTTTCTTAGTTAAAGAAACTCAGGAAAATGTTTACTACAAAAATCTCCTTTAATGATTGTTTAAACATGTTTTCAAAATAGGTGTCAGGTAAAAAAGTTATCGGACCTATACATCATTTTTTTTAGATAGATCACCTTGTATATTTTAATCTAAAAAAGATAGTATGTATATTAAATTATTTCAAAAATACTACAACAATTCAATACTTATTGATTGAAACAGATTAAAAAAAATTTTAAAATAAATGTATACGGGTCAGGTAGAAAAGTTGGACCTAAGTTATTTTTAGATAGATGATCCTGTATATTTAATCTAAAAAAAGATAGAATATTAAATTCTGTTTTCGAAAATAGAACACAATGAAACTTAAATATTGATTGAAACAGTTTCAAAAAAGATTTTAAAACATTTTAACATATGTAGTCAGGTAGAGAAGTTACCGGACCTAACCTCATTTTTTAAATAGATCATTTTGTATATTTTAATCCTCTTTTTAATCTAAAAAAGATAGGATATTATTATTTTTTAAATAGAACAACAAACACTTAATATTGATTGAAACAGATTTAAAAAATTTTAAATTGAGCATACGGGGTCAGGTAGAAAAGTGTTCGAACCTAACCCTCATTTTTTAAATAGATCACCCTGTATATTTTAATCTAAAGAAGATAGTAAAAAAAACAAATTCAATAATGATTGAGACAGATTCAAAAAAGTTTTAAAAATATTTTATAAACTTATTTATCTTTTTCAATTTTTTTTAATGACTGCAGTCTTTTTTTAATAGCATCCCCAATTGGTTATATTTTTGAAAAGATATGCTATCTTTTTCTTTTCCCTCAGTTTGGAAATCCACTAGAATTACCCCGATCCATAAAAGCGGCAGCAAGAAACTAATCGAAAATTACCGCCCAATAGCTATCATCCCTGCAATAGCGAAAATTTTCGAAAAAGTAATCTATAATAAACTTTATTTCCATCTTGGCAGTGTTATTGCAGATCAGCAGCACGGATTCACACCGAAGAAATCAACAAGTACTACTGCCGCCGTCCTTGACAAGAGGGCTCAGGTGGACTGTGTATACACCGATTTTGCGAAAGCTTTTGATAAGGTCTCCCATCAGGTCCTGCTTCAGAAACTTCATTTTAATTGTGTCAGTAGCCCAACGCCTAAATTTCTTAAATCATATTTAACATCGCGTAAAACGCGAGTGAAATACAATGGGGTGAACTCAACCGAATTTTACCCCTCTTCAGGGGTACCTCAGGGAACACTACTTTGCCCTTTCCTTTTCCTACTATTTATTAATGACCTACCGCGGGTGATTCAAAACTCCAAAGCACTTCTATTTGCAGACGACCTGAAACTTTTTAATAAAGTGAAATCTTCAAACGATTGTTTAAATATTCAAGCAGACATAAATGCAGTGATAAATTGGTGCAATAAAAACAAACTGAAGCTAAACATAGAAAAGTGCAAAGTTGTATCGTACACAAGATCCAACAATTCCACGATTTTTAAATACGAAATAAATGGGCAGGATATCCAAAGAGTCACCTCGGTTAGAGATTTGGGCGTTTTATTCAATAGCAACTTAAATTTTCATCGGCACATTGAATCCCTTATAAATGCGTGCTACAAAGTACTAGGCTTTGTAATTAGGAATACCTACAATTTTACAAGCATTTCCTCAATTATTACCTTATACAATGCGTTCATCAGATCCAAACTCGATTATGCGGCATGTATTTGGACACCCCAAACTTATAAGCACGCAGACATGATAGAGAAAGTTCAAAAAAATTAGTGCGAATAGTGTATTTTAGGTCGACTCAAAATTTTCCACATTTAATCTACTCCAACCAACTAAAATTTTTAAATAGTGTGCACGGTATTAAAATCTCAAGTTTACAAATCCGACGCGAAGTGATCTGTGCTACCTTTGTGTACAAGATACTGAATAATCACCTAAATGCCCCAGCATTGCTTCAGGAAATTAAACTCAAAGTGCCCCATGTTAAATTAAGGAAAAACGATATCATCTTTTTAGTGACCACTCCGTCATCGCCACTATCGAGGAGCCTGTTGGCTTTAAATAAGAAGTGCCGTGAGAGAGACATCGATGTATTTCACGGCTCTTTGAATGAATTAAGATCGTAATTACTGTGTAGTTTTAGTTTTAAGTACAGCACCCCAGTGCCATGTAATTGGAATAATTGTATTCTGTATGGTATCTGGCTAAACAAATAAATAAATAAATAAATAAAATATTTAAAAAAAGATTGCAATAATTCAATACTTAAAGTATAATTTTTTAATCAATATTGATTTTGTAATTTTTTCATTGTTATATTTTTGAAAAGAGAAGGTAATATATCTAGATTAAAATATACAGGGTGTTCTACTAAAAAGAATGAGGTTAGATCCGATAGTTTTTGAACTGTCTCATTTACTTTGAAGACCACAGATTATTAAACAATTATTATAATTATAAATATAACCTAAATAACAAACTTTTGTAATAAACATTTCTTTTTTTAATTTTCCTTTGTACCTGCTAAGCAAGCAAATATTTTCAAGTTTTGATTTTACGGAAAAGTGTCGAAAATGGGACTCTCTGTACTTTTGCCTGTATTACTGTGATGATATTTTAATTACAAGTATACAGGGTGATTCCTATAGTACCTGCCACCGTTTGGGAGCGTGTAGGTGGTGCGTAGGGGAGTATTTTGATATAGGACACTTGGGGTCGGAAATCTAAAATAAGGGTGCCAGAGCCAAATTTACCTTCTGGAATTTCGCGCCTGTAGGTAGGCAACCCAACCGGCCGGCGGTGCACACGGAGCGATCTCAGGCGGCGATGTGTGGCTGACACTTGATCAGAATTTTGTTTAAACCCACGAAATCCCGTCTGCAACGACGCGTATCAAGTGAATAAACACTATGGCAATAGTATAATAATAGTTGGCTAGATGTAGGAAGTGCATTGAGAACAACGGTGGCCACGTTGAACACTTGTAAACGTTATTGCTTTTGACTGTCGTTTTCCCTCCTTCCCTCCCATGTCGCTTCCTCGCGCTAACTCGCTCTGCATCGCTCCGCGCGAAACGTCGGTCGGTTGGGTTGCCTACATACAGGCGTGAAATTCCAGAAGATAAATTTGGTTCTGGCGCCCTTATTTTAGATTTCCGACCCCAAGTGTCCCATATCAAAATACTCCCCTAGGCACCCCCTATACGCTCCCAAACGGTGGCAGGTACTATAGGAATCACCCTGTATATAGAGGGTTCAAATGAAAAAGTCGTTAACACCAAATCTTCTTCTATTTTTAGAAGTTAATTAATTTTCCGTTTTTGAAATATTGACTGTTTAATATTTTTTCTATTGTAAAATTTTAAATATTTAATATAGTTAAATATTAAATACGGCTTTAACAATTTTTGGTAGTGGCCGAAATGGCAGCGGAAAAAAAAAACACTTACCACTTAAAATTCTAATTAATAGCATTTCTACAATAGAAAAATATTAAATAGTCAATATTTTGAAAACTGGAAATTTTTGGGATGGACTACTTTATACAAAATTACTCTTATCTTTTGTACTTAATAAGACAGGCAAGGGGTTTCCATTTAAAAAAACGATTTTTTAATTCAATTATTGTTTTTGAATCTTTTGGATCTGTAATATCAATAGTCCACTAAAAGGGGACGTTTGCTAAAAGGAAACAAGCTTGATTAAATAGTAGCAGCTTTCATAAAACCTCATTTTTCACAGAAAAATTAAAATATGTCATAGGGTAATAATATATAGGGTGTCCCATTTAAAATAAACAAGTTGGTATCAACAGGCAGGCCAAACGAGCTGAAAAATTTGAATACCACTTATGATATAGATAGTAGACACCCATTGTAGGACACCCTGTATGTACTCGGCACACTCCTAAGAGTAGTACATAGAAAAAAGTCATTAGCAATTAATTAATTACTAAATTGTGTGGAATAGAAAAACTTATCTTTCTTTCCTTTTGAGCGCAGCTCTAAAATTAAAGAAGCACCAAGTTACTCAATTGAGGCACTTAATCCGTACTTAATTAATGTCTGAATACTTTTAACCTTCGAGTATTTGGGAAGTTGCTCTACTTACTATAAAGCCGAGTATAAAGCTAAAAATCAAATAGCACTAAATTTCGAATTGGGGGCACTAAATTATCACTTATAGCGATTTCTACTGCTGTGCCAACTACATGGACATCATTTTACTGAAACCTCACATATCGACGTCTATCAAACAATAAGCGTCCGTTATCTACGGAGCACACTTGAAACAATTAACCTAGAAGTATCGTATTTATATTATTCGTTAAGATAAATTGATAACGGATTAGGTTTATCATGTAGAATCTCGCAGTCTTATAACTTATACGTTTCTTTTTATTTCTAGCTTGTGTAACTAAGAAACCAAAATTTAGAATAGAAAATTCAAAAGCAACCGGTATCAGCGCAACCACTGGCCTTGACAAATTATGAGCGACACAACACAATCCGTACCCAGCACGCATTGAAGACATCTGAGGATTTTTAGTTCAGCATTTCAGTTTACGTTATTTAAAACAAATTTTGTGTGATCGTGAATTGTCGTTAAAAAGTATTTTTTAAAAGAAAAAGAAAGGAAAAAGAAATTGTCTCGGGATCGTTTTGTGAACTTGTCGAGAATGTATATATCGAATGCTGCACGTTAAGTTGACCTCGATCCTGCTGTCGATTTTTTCCACTACGATATCCGCTGCCATATATGACTGTTGTGGGTATTATTAATAGCATAACCGTTCTGTGATATTCGCTACACTTAGAAAATTGATATAACCAAGTGAAGCTAAATCATTGTTCCGATAGACAATGTCCACCAATCCTCAGTGGAAAACTTTCCAGCCGCCTGACGTCATGCATCAAGACTCTGCCATTCTCGATTTTAAAAGTATGACCACCAATGGTAAGTTTGCGTAGGCTTCTTGTAGCATCTTGTAGGATAACCACATGTCACTGTTGATAACTGTTTGAAATTCAAACTGTATTGAATCTATGACAAATCTTTCAAACAACTCGATTGATTGTTCAAGCCAATAGAAACAGATGGCGCACATATACATTTCTCGGAGGTTTTCGCGAGATTTGCCATACTTTATCAAAATTTCCAATGGTTTTTGGAAGTGTGTAGAAAAGCATAACAGTTCTGTATTTGCAGTCATAATTGCTTTTAATAAATGAAAAAATTCACACTCAACATCCACCCAAATAGGGGAAAAGGACAGGTAAATATAAAAAATGTAGTTTTGAAACTATGAATATTAAAAATCGATTGGAAAATCAAACGCTTTTTATCAGTATATCTGTGTTTTGGCTTTTCAGAGATAGCGAATTGATTTTGTTGTTAAATACAAACTTGCACACTGAATGTCATACAATGCCCCGACCAGTTCTCACCTCCCAAGAAGGTTAAAAAGGAGAAGAATAAAAGTTTTGCTCTGTCTTCTTTTGGGTTAAAAATGAAGTAATTTTTGAGTTAAGGCTTTGCTTCAAACACATTCTCGAAATTGAAAAAAAAAGTAAATAAACTTTATCAATAGGGAGAGTACTTGCAATTGTACTTCTGAAGAATTCATTTTTCGCAATAAAAATGGTAATAATTTTGAGACCGTTTTCAAAATGGGTGTAATTTCATCACAATAGTCTCAAAATTGCCATTTCCTTCATTATTTACTCCACAACTTTGATCTGGGTATGAACATAACAAATTTCAGATTTCTCAAAATGCATGTAACTAAAGTCTACGCAGCAAATGCGAAAACTGTATACCTACTCCCTCTCTTCATATCTGTAACATTTTCTTCAATGTGTCGCAAAGTTACAGTTACAGGGTGTAACAATTAGTATATACAGGGTGGTCCAAATTGGACATTTTCTTATGGAAACACCCTTTATTTTAAGAGAAACAAATATATTGGGAGCTCAATTTTAAAGAGAAAATCACTGGCGCGAAATTGGCATCTCTAATCGTTTGGTTGCTAGGGGGCGTTTCTTGAATTTAGTAAATTTCTTTAGTACCCATAACTTTCTTATTAAAAACAATTGATTTTAAAATCTTTCTTAGAAAACTTTTTTATGCAGAATTAATCGCGATACACGGTTTTTATACGGCCTTAAACTACATTTTTTCATACGAATCTCTATATATTTTGAAGTTTTTGAAACGAACGTAAGATTTGCCATGTAAACAAAAATTCCATCGACACGGGTAATTAGAGCGTACTTTAGTTGAGGTATCAGACGAGGTTCTACATTTAAATGTTCAACATTTTCCCCAGCCAACAGTCGTGATATCGTTTGTTGAACTTGAAAATTTGCTTGCATTATAAATTAATGCTGAATTGAACACCGCTGACGTTTTATAATTTATCAAACTTGGGCGCCATATTTTTTTTGTATATCATTTATTTTTTTATTCCTTTTTTCTTTTTTCCCATTTTTATTGTTTTCTTTTGACTTTTGTTGTTTTGTTGCAATTAGTACCACTGGAAACTTGATTTGTAATAAAAATGGGTCAAAAATTAATAAAATGCTAATATATCTTAAATTTGCACAAAAACCCCAAAAATGCAAAATATGCACTATTTGCTTTGCGCCAATGTGATTCATTTTTGTTAGTTCGTGTAAATTATTGCTTTATTTTGAGCTGTATACAATATTTACGTAATGCATAAAAGCATGAAGTCCCGGTCTCTAATAATTATTAATTTTCTCTTTAAAATTGAGCTTCACACACCTAGATCTAATTTTTTCTCTTAAAATAAAGTGTTCAATAATTGGAGCACCCTGTGCATCAAAAAGATTGAGTGGTAGAGTGCATCAAAACAAGCATCTTTTTTTTTTTCGAATCAACCATGGTGTATTGTTTGGTAGCCACGATTTCAAAAGTCCCTAAATTAGTGTTTCCTCTTCAGTTCCGTTTCTCATTTTTTTCAGAAGAACAGAAACTTATGTTTTTCAGTATACCCCTCAGTATTCTTACTGCAAGAGGGCGCACCCGTAAAGATCCAGTGTTGATCGCGCGGCTGTAGTGATTTTTACTCAGGCGTGGAATATGTGAAGATCAAAACCCACGCGATTCGATTCTAGCCGCGAGATTGACACAGGACTTTAAAGGGTGAACGAACTTTTGTAGCCAGGAAGTTTTTTAATTAGTTACCAGATTCCTTGACGTTCTAAAAATCTGGGGCTAATCTTAAAATTCATGTTAATGAAGCGCGCATCATTTGACACTGGACACAGTCTAATCAGACTAGGTTTCTACAACACATCTGATTAGCTACAGGTACGTATACTCACTTAATTGGCCGGATTAAGTCTTATGACACATATAGCAAGTGCGGAGTGAGTGCGGATCGACTGGTAATGACGCACGTCACGGCTATTTAAGGCGCGAGTAAAAATCAGTTGGTCTGTTTTCATCCAGTTGCTAACCATGTTTCATTTCGTGCATGAGAATAAGGATCTTTTACCGAAATAGAAAAGTTTACAACTGCTTATTGAAATTAGCATTTGTTTCTCTCAGTCAAGTCTTTAAAGGACTGCAAAAGGGATAAGAGATAGGTTCGAGGATAGGTTTGATCAACATCTTCAGAAGGCTGGCGCATGAATTGGAAAGCCTGATCCATCCTGTTGAGAATCGAGCTGTGAAAAGAAATAGCGTTAATGTCGAGGAGAATGCTTTAGGTAATGTAGGATATGCTCCTCGTGATCACTGAGTGAAAACAAGAAACTTTTATGCCGAGTATTTTCTGGGAGTTGAGGCTGTTCCCTTCCAAGATAGATATGCGTTTCAATAAACGAACAAATTGCTATGCATGTTTCTGTATTCTAAACCATTTAATTCAACTGAATAAAAATTCACCAATTTGTTTTTGTTTTATTTCATCTAGTTCGTCCCAATCGTGATTCACTAATTTACCAATTTCCCTCAAGCAAGAGTCCTTGTTTATATTGTTTTTATAATCCCTTATCCCACAAACATGGTCGCTTTTGTATCTCATCGATAATTTGTTCGAAATCCATCGCAAATTCGCAAGTAAAGTTGTAAAAAAACACGTGGTATGTGTCAAGCGCCATCTGTTATAATTGGCGCTCCCACTATAATGAACCGCGTCGCTGAGCCATTGTGCCTTTGTTAAATTTGATTGATAAATATTAACATTTTATTTTTTTGTTAAAATAAGTTTTCTGTTGCGTTAAAAAATGCAATGAGAGTAATAGGTATGACAAAAATTAAATATAATCATAATAAAAACTAGCAACAAAAATTTTTTGCTCAAAATTATGAAATCTAGAAACGAGGTACCCAATAAATTTTTGAGTGTGGTGTATTTTTACCCGGTCTTAATTTTGGTTCATGGAGGGATGATGTCCCGGAATTCAACGCGGTCAATGTGACAACGCTACGGCGTACTCGAGTGATAACTTATCCGGCTTATAGCTCAGTGGTAGAGCGTTGGGCTATAAATCCGGAGGTCGGGTGTTCGAACCTGGTTTGAGGTGAATTTTTCATCTGTGGCAGAGATGGGAATTTCCTTAGATCAGTTTCGAGCATTCTGCCGGCTACTCCGAATTAGGTTTTCCTGCAGTTTTCCTAATTCGTAAGGTAAATACAGGAGTAGTATAGAACAACTTAGGACCTTCTGCAGGGGCACCTCTAAAAAGCATTATGCGGGTCACTCTGTAATTGGGCGTAAGCCTGTTGAGGGCCTAGAACAAGAGGGACAATAAATAAATAAATAAATAAACTTCTTTAATTGATTACCCGACTCTTTGACCTCAAACATCTGGGACTAATCTTGAAATTCATGCTAATTAAGCGCGCATCATTTGACACTAAACACAATCTAATCGGACGAGGTTTCTGCAACACACCTAATTAGCTACCGGTATTTATGCTCACTTAATTGGCGGGATTAGCATTCCAAAATTCGGTAGTCCAGTAATGCCCATTGATACATGAATTTCGGGTCAATCGCAAAAGGTCTGCGATAATGAAATAAACTGCTTACAATTCAATTTTAATTGAAAAATATCAGCATTTTTTGGGGTGCACAATCTTTGAACCTGAAAGAATCTAGGTAATGTCCTATCCTATGAGTTATGTATGCTGAGAGAATATTTAAAAAAAAACAATTTTGGTATTTGTCCAATTAAAAAAAAATTAAATACAGAGTAGTGGTAAATAAATGGGAAACTATATTTTGTTTTCAAACAGTTTTTGGTGTCTAGATGTATTGAAAAGTTCCAAAACTGGTTTACACTAGTTTACGTCTCTCATTTTCATCTGTTTAGATTTTTGGGACATTTTCCAAGCAGTTTTAAATTTTTTGTCAGGCGTACAGGGTGGTTCAAATTCGTGGGATCTCTGTAGCGGTAAGATATACAGTGTAGGATAAATGGGAACAAAATTTCCCTTTTTTGTGACGCATTTGAAAAATAAATTGAAAATAACTGAGAAATTACCGAACAAAATTAGAATGTCAAATTTAGCTCGAAATTTAGTTTTCATTTTTCCTCTGGACGGTTTCCGTGTGCTCTTTTTTTCAGAGAATCTGAATTTCTTATTTCTGATGGACGTCATATTGGATTTTACGAAATGAGAAAAAATTTGAATGCATCGCCGTCATGGATGTTTTGCTGAGAAATTACTGTAAAACCTTAATTTTGAAATTTTTTTGTATGAAATCCTTATTTTTCTTTTTTTTTTCCTCTATTTCATTCTGTAAAAATCCAATATGGCGCCCAAAGGTAATAAATTAGTAGCTCACGGGCAGCCAACCTTTTTAACAGATGGGCCAAATATGAAAAGTAAAATTTCCTCCTGTGCCCCGCACTTTTTTTTTGGTAATTGAAGCAAACATATTTAGTTACTTAAACACTGAATATGTTGGAGAAGGCTCTTGGACTGGGGGGTATGGAATATCCCTCATGAAAAAAGAAAGCTTCAACATTCTATTTTTTACAATTATATTTAGATTTTCGTGCGCTAGAGAAATTTGCTAGGGGGTATTCCCCCTGGCACTCATTTTTTAAAAGAAATTCCATAACCCATACACCTATACAAGGTACATCCAAATTGTACAGGTCCCTTAAATTGGGAACATTTTATGGTTATTTTTCCACAAATGAATGTAACAATTAATTTTTGATGACAGGTATTATCTCCTTAAATACTCAAGTAATCAATCAGCAAGCAATCAGTTAATCAATGGTTAACCTTAATCGGCGTTTGTAAAACCTGGCATCAGTCTAGTAATACCGCACACCTCTAAGAATTCTGTTAATGCCTCACACATGTCCGCGAGTTAAAAAAGTCTTCTCTTAAGAGTTTCTTTAGTGATAGGTTCTTCAATAACCTTAGCCATGTCACATTAACACCCTAACTAAAAATTAGCCTTTCTTCTGGTAGAGCTTATAGTGACTAATTAACACTGCTAGCATTTTGTAGAATTTTTTAGATATTTTAGAATTTTTTTGAATTTTCTAGAACAACTGAGTATTTTTTTAATTTTTAGAATTGTCTACAATAGTACAATGTTTAGGATTTTTCAAAATTCCTTTTTGAATTTTAGTGTACACTACTTACTAGCATTTTGTTGAATTTTCTAGAAATTTTTTAGAATTTATTTCTGAAACTACAAGCACACACAATTATTATTTTATAATTTTCAGAATTTTAGTGTACACAACATTTGAAGTGGTAGTACAGGTAGTAAGCTACATATTAAAGGATATTAATAAATAATTGTTGCATGCAGGAATATCATTTCAATTGTTATATGAAGTTCAAATTTTGCCAGTTAAGACGGGTCGAAATATGCAATACCACACAAAACGAAACCGTATTAATAAACAAGTAAAATAGAATAGAAATTGTTCTTTTTTTTATATTTGAAAAGTGTAACAATTAATACATTATTGCATAAGTTAATATTTTGAAATTGAGTAATTCATGATTGATACCCATTACAGTGCCCCCTTCGTGATTTGATCATACATTTGTAAATTTCGTATTTTCACATCTGCAAAAGACATGTTTGCAGTTACTTGGAAACACTAGAACTGTAGCGGTAAAAAGTAGAAAAAGTAAAATCATCAAACCACAATAATATTTTAATGAAGCATTAGTGAACAATTGTAGTGATTGCTGATTATGACAGCTTTACTGCTGTTTTAAACGCATACATTTGATTAAAATATTGTTGTTTTTGCTTTACTTTTTATTGCAGTATTGTATTTCCCAAAGGTGTATGTTAAATGTAGGGCGATGTAACACAAATATTGAATTTTACCCATAATATTAAACTTACTGGTTTATGATAAAATAAATATTTACGACTGAAATCTAAATAGATGTCAGTAACACGTTCACATGACTCCGCGAATAAAATTTGTTATTAGGTGGTAAATGGTAAGTCCTAGTCCTAGTGTAATAACAGTTCTGAGACAAGTGGTTATCCTGCATAGCTGTGTGTTTATTAAAGTATTAATGAGAGCGCCATTTTAGGTAAATCAACACAGGCATTTAACTTTAGTCGATCTAATTCAACTTCACGTTTCGGACCTGATTTTCCTCTCCTTCAAGACAAGTCATCATATAGTAGTTTATATGGATCATCAAGTACGACAGCTCGTTTTCCTCCTATTGGTACATTCTCCCTAGATTCCAATAACATATACAACAGTAGCGGGGACTCACCTAGTAATAGTATATTTTCAAACGGCAACACCAGCTATAACGAATCAAATTCGGCAAATCTTGGCACACGGGAAACTGGAATCATAGAAAAATTATTGGTAAATTTGTTTATTTTTTATTATTATCAAGTTGACCTTGCGCGTTTTTATTATTGATGCCATTGACTGATAAAAGCTAATTTTAGCATTCGTACGGATTTATTCAGTGCTGCGAACGACAGGCACGACTGTTTTTCCACTTCAGCCAATTTAGCGGAAACATTGAGCACTTGAAGATTGGCGACCCTGTCGAATTCGAGATGACCTATGATCGCCGAACTGGAAAGCCGATCGCCAGTGCAGTGACGAAAATTGCGCCTGATGTTGTAAGCGCAAATTTAATGCGTCGCGTTTGTCATCTTGATTTTGTGGAATTTTAGGTAATGAGCGAGGAACGTGTGACGGGCACCGTTACGACGGAACTGCGCATCGAAGGATCGGGTGGTGACACTCAAGGAAGAATTAGTTACGAAAATCGCGGCGAATGCTTTTTCCTACCTTACACCAAAGATGATGTTGAGGGGAACGTTACGTTACGAGCGGGGGACAAAGTTAGTTTTCAAATAGCTACAAATAACCGGTAGGTTAATAAATATTTATACAAGGTCCGACAATAATAGGAAGTGGAGGCGAAATACCAAACAAAACTATATGCAAACTGACAGTTTCTTTTTTCTAGTATACAGGATGGTGCCATATATAAATATATTTAATGTCAAAGTCATTTTTTCTGGTATTCTACTATATTTTTGATGTAGAATTAATTTTCATTGTATGACGCGCTTGGCTTTTTTTGCTACTGTTTGCTACTGCTGATTTTATAATTTTTTCCTATGGAATGACATAAAAATCCAATATGGCGTCCATAAGAAAGTTGATGTGATTTGCTTGAAACTCGCAAGTGATAAAAATTGTGTTTTAGCACTATCAGAAAGCTGAGAAAAAATCACTAAGGGTTTGTTAAAATGATTTTTTGATATCTTTAAAAATGAATGAACGCCAGCCCATTTTTGAAAATGACATTTTTCGGGATTTTTAGCATAACTTCGTTATTTGTACAGTTTAAAAAAACTTGTAGCGAGGCCTGAGGATGACTATTAATTAGTCTAAATGGATCGCCAATAGAAAATATATGATTTATTGTTGTTTTATATACTTACCACAAGCATCATTCGAAATCACAATAAAGAAAATGGAGCAATTCATTTCTAAAATAAGAAATGTACAGGGTGGTCCAAATTGGACACTTATGGAAACGCCCTTTATTTTAAGAGATAGGAAAAAATAGACCTAGGTGTCAGGAGGCCAATTGTAAAGAGAAAATCACTGGCGCAAACAGAATTCAGCTACCACTAATCGTTTGGCCGCTAGGAGGCGTATCTCGAATTTAGTCGATTTCCTGAACTCCACATAACTTTCTTATTATTAAAGATAATTGATTTTGGCAAAATCTTTCTTAGAGATGTTCCCCTTCCCACGCCCCTAATATTTTATGAGCTAGAGCAATATGTGCTGCAGCAAAATGATGCAAAATTCGTACGCCCTCTAGTGGCGATGCTAGAAACTTGAAAATAATTTCCAGCGATTTCTCTTGGCCCCTTTTGTTAACAAAATTTTATATATATATACTTATTTTTTTGGTATTTTTATGCCTTCCACCTTCTTTGTTGTTGTCGGATCGTATATGTTGTTTGTACCGTAGTTGTTTTTTCAGTGGAAATCTAGGCGCATGTCACGTGCGATTAGAAAACCCAGCGCATCCGGTCAAATATCAAGGTGTCATCTGTTCCATGAAAGAAAGTTTCGGTTTCATCGAGAGGGCGGACGTCGTCAAAGAGATTTTCTTTCACTTCTCAGAGGCAAAAACGAAAGAGGAGCTGCGGTTAGGTGACGACGTGGAGTTTATCATTCAAACACGGAATGGAAAGGAAGTTGCTTGTAATATAACTCGTTTACCGGCCGGCACGGTCATATTTGAGGACTTAAAACCCGACATTTTGAAAGGGCAAGTTTTAAAGCCGCTCGATCGTGGCCCGAACACGAGGCATCAAACTGACGCCTTACCGGGGCGGATTCGGTATCGCGCTCCTGACCATTCGGAGGTAGAAATTTCATTCGGCGATAAGGATCAGAAAGGAGACTTTACTTTGCGCCACGGCGACTGGGTCCAATTCCAAATTGCGACCGATAGACGTGACCAACTAAATCGTGCCACGCACATTTTGTTGTTAGATGAAAGTTTCATGGTGTCCGGCGAGAGAAGAGAGCAGGGGGTGGTCGCGTCCGTCAAGGATGGTTTCGGCTTTTTGAAATGCGTCGAACGTGAAGCCAAGTTATTCTTTCATTTTAACGAAGTATTGGATGTGGATCAGGATATCAAAGTGGGCGAAGAGTTTGAATTCACTGTTGTCCAGGACCAAACGAGTACATACGCAAACAACCGTCAAAGCGCCATACGAATGAAACGTTTACCGGCTGGCACAGTTCAATTCGAAACAACAGTTGAAAACGAAGTCTCGGGAATCATATGTAAGGAAACCTCACCTCATAATTGGTCTACAAACAATAGGAGTCCAAGTAAAACGCAAAATGGACAAAACGGTAACGGCGATCATACTGTCGAATCCGGTATGATCACTTATCAGCTCAACGGTATTAAAAAGACTATTCCATTTTATTCCAAAGATTGTGACTTAAAGCAGTTTCCTAGGTTTGGAGATAAGGTAGTATCTCTAATTGGACAATTCTAGCGAATAACGATGCGCTTATTTTCTCAGGTACAATTTAATGTTAATCAAATAAAACGTAACAAGGAATTAATTGCCGTCAATATACAAGTTTTACAATCAGCTTTACAAACAAATGGTATTTCGAAACCCAGTAATCGTTCGGTTTTACTAACGCATCAGGGTTTTATTGCTGCTCTTAAAGATGGATTTGGATTTATAGAAACTATGCAACATGATAAGGAAGTTTTCTTTCACTTTAGGTAGGTATATTATTATTTATTCATTTTAAAAATAATAATCTTGTGCAAAAAAAGTATAGATAGTTCAGCATATTATGTTGATCTGGCAACATTGCATTTCTACGGTTTTTAACAACTTGTTCTTCAAGAATTCTATCTCCACATATTGGATGTTTGAGAGATAAATTATTAAGCCAGTTAACTTAACTTGCAACTTATCACATCAAAATCGTTCAGAAAGTCGAGAGCCAATGAGGTATCAATATCTTTGGCAAGATCATTACTGACCCTAAATAACACAGTACTGATGATGTAATGTTTTCTGAACTTGTATTCCATTTTTTCAAGAATTTTAGGTGCCACTAGCAGTAAGTGTGCTGAAGATTATAATAAACAGACAAATCAAGGCAACCTTATCTAACAGTGTTCTCATTTTTACAATTTAAATTGAAAAAAACATGTAATGATTAATTGAACTATCTAGATTCTTTTAATATTTCTCTTAGAGCAGACCGTCGACATATAATAAATGGACTGCGCGCGTCAATGATAAGCGCCGATACTGCAGGTGAGAGAGAAGGTAAAACTAAGAGGGCAAGTTGTCTCTTACGATTACGCATCTGATTGGTTCTTTCAATTTAATTTGAATGCGATCACTTTTGTAGAAAGGACCAATCTGACGCGTAATCGTAAGAGACAAGTTTACCCTCTTAGTTTTCCCTTCTCTCTCACCTGCAGTATCCGTGCTTAGCATTGGCCGGCACGCACAGTCCATTTGTTATATGTCGATGGAGTTGCAAATACTACTAAAAGTTTAATTGTAAGGTTATGTTTGTTTCTGTGTTCGCAATGATCTTATTTGTGGCCAACTAAAATGTCGAATTTTAAAAAAGACTCACATTAGTCTCAAACAAATTGAGCTATTTATTTACTCTCTATGGGGCGGTACATTTTAGTGACATCATTGGAGCGCCCTTTTCACTAGTGTCAAATTTTGGCATTTTCACCTTGAAGATCATTTTTGTGCTAGAACGCATGAATCACATGAACGGAGCAGTCTAGTAGTTTGTCATGATTGATGCAGCTGCCAAGTTCCTCCTGTCCACTGGTGTAGTGTGTTGTTACAGTCACAGCATCACAAAAATGTCTTGCTAATTAGCAATGGTCTGTCATCTTGGAGAACTCGACCTTGGATTTTGAATCCTACAACACCACTTAAGGCGCTGGCTGCTCTAATCGTCATAGCCCAATTCGACGAGTCAAGTGCTCTCAATAAATGTTTTTGATCACCTCCTCACTTGTTACGGCCAATTCAGTCTACAATATTTACACAAACTTGTAGTTCTAATAAATGCAGGCTATGTACTAAGGTAAACCCTGTAAAATGATTATGGTTAGATATAGGGTGAAGTCTGGCATAATGTACACTGTGGCAAGTGCTAACCTAAGGTAAGTTTATTTTTGTATGTCTGTAGACCTTCTATAATCGGCCACTGTGCCAGTGTGGCATTCCAGTAATCCGGCGTATTTTGACAGGCGTGGTTGGGGATTCAAGTTCAGACATATTATTGAAAACAAAGGAGTATAGCATAGGAAAGCTTTGACCTTCAATGATAAAACGAGTGACGTATTTTGTAAGCTGGTAGTTTCTGTTGCCAAACTAAATTGTTAACTGTTAATGTCAGAGATCCAAAAGGGGAAGTCATTTGATTTATTTCTGTTCACAGTGTTGGATATTTTTATTTTACAATAAGTTGGTGTCGTTTTATATTTTTCCTGTGTGTACTTATCTTCAAACACAGCGCCATCTACTACCTTCTTAAGTGAAGTTTACGTTATATGATTTTGCTTACCATTTTCCATATGATTTTTCATACAATTATTCATTCGAATTTTGTTAGGGGTTGTTTTGGGGGTTTTTGTTTACGTTATATGATTTGCTATCAATAGTGTGATTTTTTGTTGAAATGAACCTCGAAGAATGTCTTCCTTTCTCTCGGTCGGTTACATATCGCATCAGCATCCCTGTGTTGCGGTATTCGTAATACGGCGCGCTCATTGGTCGTCTTTAGGGGTTCATAGTTCCGTAACGGTACTGATTAGACAAGCAGTTATTAAGTATTTTCTGCTCAGCTGGTTGCCTACTATCCAGGGTTTCAGTTTGGCAGCATACTTTTTTTACACCCTGTATAGTCAGCCTATCCAACAGTTTCAAGAGAGACATGTTGGAGTGAGACATCTGCATTTTCTTCTTCAAACTTTTAGAAGACTCGCCTTCGTTTCATAGACAGTGACTCGTAGGTTGTTGATCCTTCACCTTCATATTCTGTTTCTTTTGGTGTCTTTTAATGTAATTTTTTTTCTGCTTCAACTTGTTTTTTCTGTCTCCATTTTGTCCCTATTCTTGTTGTTTTTTAAATCTTTCTTCTTTTCTTTTGTTTCGTTCTTTAGCCTGCTTCTGCTTACTTTCTTCTTTTTTTGTAATGACTCAATGCTGCAGAATAGATCACTGCACCAAGTATAATCCAATACATGACACTCCCAATCCGTCATCTATTGGTTCTCGCTACTTCTTAGTACCAAAATAAATAGCTTTAAAACGGTTTTGGAAATTACTTTTATTAAGTCAATTGTATTAAAAAAGTAATGGAATCCAATGCATGACACTCAGTGTCGCTCATTGGTTTTATCAATATCCACTAAGCCAATGGTTGACACCAACCATAAAAAATGCCTGCCTTGTATTTTAAAAAATTAAATAATCAAACAACTTAACATTAACGTATAATGCATTCTCACGTTCCGAGATGTTTTTATTAAAACTACAAAAACTTTGAATTAAATTACGTTTTCTTAACTTCCTCCTTATGGAGTTGCTTAAGAATAAGCAAATAAACACGTGTTTTCCGACGGTCAAGAACAAATTTCGATTGCACAACGCCACAACTAACAGAGAACTGAATTTTGTGCACCATCCACTCACATGATGAACAAGCAACGTTGCCACATTTTACTAAATATAGGTAGGCGTTTGTATTTCTTAATCATTTTGTTTGAATTTGGGGTATCATCTATTGGTATGGACAACATGGGGTGTCATCTATTGGCCGTTTTACCTTAACTGGTATTGCAAAAATTAGATGTGCGCATGCGCAGTCAGTACCAACTTCTTTATTTATAAAGATATTTCTTTGAAATTTTAACCATATATGCCTCTAGTAAAGAAAATCCCTTTTGGAAAGTACTGATCATTCATGGAAAATGCGCTGAAGTTACTCGCCCTAGGGCGAAAACCTTTTTACTTGTTTATAATAATAGGCTACTGGATTTGGATTTTCTACCTGGCAGCTTTTCATCTGCTTTTGCAGCAAGCCATTGAATGGACGGTGTATGATCTTTTTCAACAGAAGTCATTTTATTGACAAAGATTGTGATTTTTATAAGCAAACGTTAAGTGACATTTCCATGGCACGAATAAACAACCCACTTAATTAGACATGTATTCGAGTATAACGTCAATATGATTACATTTTAATTCTCTCATTTTTAAATTATATAATCGTCTTTAAGGCATGCAGTTTGAAAACCTCAACTGCTTCATTGGGCGATGAAAATTGTCCACGCAGTTTATCTTTAATTACTGGGAGCGAAGTTGGGGGGGGGGGCTGTAAGGTGGATGACCCATAAATTAATAGTAATAAAGTTCTGGGGCATTAAAATAATCTGCCAGATGATCTGATAGCTGAATAGTCCCATACTTTTACCAAGTTGTATCATTTCTTAGTTGTTCTGAATGCATGTGATTCCTATTTCTACAAATGGAAGAGAGTAATGCCTTCATGGATTTCTCAGGAATGACTGATTTGATAGTGCAATTCAAAATCTTGTTTTAGTCGTACTTTTTATTTCTGTTCCAATATGCCTATAGTTGTCCCTTGCAGCCTGACAGCTATTGGCATAACTAAGAAAACACCCTGTATAGTATTGGTTTTTCTTTAAGGAACTGAGAGCCCTGTTTCAGATAGTAATGAATGTCATATTTCACTAACCTTGAGACAGTGACCTCATGATTAACAGGATTTAGTGCCTGTAAGGTGCTGCCCAAGAACTATTTTGCTTCATTTAATGTTTACCGGAAATTCACCATCAAAATGTGACAACAATAATTGGCGTTGGGGGGTTAAATGCAATGTAATGTAATTTTCCCTCAACCATTTTTTACTTATGAATGCTGTTCAACTGAAATTGTGCAACAATTCTTATTATTTTGATTCTGTTAAAAAGCCACTCCCAACTCAACAGATTACCCCACTCACCAATGGGAATGGTCGTTGACATTTTGGACCTTTTGAATATTGGGTCAATGTTTAGACGATATCATGTACGTAAATATTTAATATACAATCGAATTCAAGAGATATGACAAAATTACTCACTGTATTAAAGTACTCTAATGTGTAACATTTAAATTAAGATTGTTCTTGTTAACATTACTGAATCCCATTTAATTTTGCAGCAATTTCGATGGTGACGCAAATACTTTAGAATTAGGACAAGAAGTAGAATATAATTTAGGAGGTCGTGAGAAGTCTGGTAGTTGCTCATCGGCCGAAAACGTAAAGGTAATTTCGAAAGGAAGTATCGACCTGCCGGTAATATCCAGCGAGGTGTACGATGGTATCGTCATGCGACCGTTAAGATCTGTAAATCCCGATCAAAGCGAATACTCAGGTTTAATTAAGGTTATCGATGAACAAGCGAACGAAAAGACCAAGGAATTCGAATTCGGCATAATGGGCCTGGCGAACAAGCGGGAGCTATTGCAAGTTGGTGATCCTGTACAGTTTCAAGTCGATTCCACAGGTAGAGCTGGGAATATAATCGCTGTCCGAAAAAAGCTGCGAGCTACTGTCGATGCGATTAAAGGGCAATTTGGTTTTTTGGCGTACGAAGTGGAAGAAGGGAAGAAGTTGTTCTTTCACATGTCGGAGGTGAAAGACAACATTAACTTACAAGTTGGCGATCAAGTCGAATTTGTACTCGTCACTAATCAACGAAATGGAAAGTCTTCGGCTTGTAATGTTGTCAAAATGAGGTCGGTTGTATGTTGTCAATGTCTCTTTGCTAATTAAGGTCTATTTTCAGTGATGGTCAGTCTCGACCGGAGCGTCTAATTAGTCGATTACGTACTATATCGTTGGATGATAATGGTCCCAAATTGACAGTGATTCGACAACCAAAAGGGCCGGACGGCTCCAAAGGCTTTTTGTTAAATGTCAGAAGTATCCGTTTACCCGGTTCAGTAACCGAGTAACGTTTTAGTCATTGGTTCATACCATCTCTGCACTTGTACCCGGTGCGTCCCAGTCATTCGGTACATTAAGTACTAATTTATTTAGCAGTGAAGTCAGCAAAATTTTGTAATTTATAAGTCTATTGAATATGATTGAATTGATTTTTAAAAAAATGCTAAATTGTTATAAAACCGAAAATAAATTAAACTAGGGCGAGGAGTTCTTTTTTTTGGAATGTACACACCAATACTAGTAGTAGCTATGTTTATACATGTTGAATTTGAAAAATGCCATTCGCAGTCTTACTGTGCTTAATACACTGCTTCGAAACCAAAAATGATAATCCATTGACAAATATGAAATACAATGAATTTATTGTTACGTACATCATTTAAGAAATTAGAGTTATTAGAAAGACTGCATCGATAAGTAAACTATAAGATTTTTAAAATTTTATTTAGCAAACGTTTGAGTGTATTGTTAGTTTGCTGTTAATACAGTATCCACATCAATTGGCCTAACTGGCCTTGTGATTTGTCACTTCGTCTTTCTGTGATAATAATTGACTTATCATACTCGTAAAAAGTCCCTTTGTCATGTATGTACATTTTTACAATTTTCTTTTTAATTTTATAATTTTTAACGATATAAAGGCGAGTTATTTTATTATTATTTATTTGTTGTTTTTCTGCTCTCGCGCGAGATTGCAAAGCGCAGAATCCTCTGCGCCCACCCTGATGTGGGTATTGTAAGATGCAGTTCTGAATAGCAGTTAACAAATATCGATGTGGATTATCTTTATACTTGTAAAAGTTGTTTTAATTTGAAGGAAAATAAAATAATAAACATATAAGCCATTACTTGAATAAGTATGTATCTTTCACATTTGTTTGCCTCGTAATCGGTGGTGGCTTCTTCATAGGAGCTTGTGAACCCCCAAGCGAAAATCCAAAATGATATGAATTAATAGTGTACTTTATATCGATTGAATCTGTTAGAGACTGATATAAGAAATAAACATTTGGAATTAAAAAGACTACATTGAGCCTGTCCCATATAGATACGAATTAGATCATTTTGCGGCTGTTAAAATATGCACCATTTTTGTTTTTCTATGTAGACCGTTTTTTTTAATTTTTCAACGGGCTAACACCTATGAATTTAAACAAAATCGGGTCATAGATCAAACCAAAATGTATTGTTTGAAAATTAGGTGGATATCAAAATTTGCATTTCCTTTCGACCCTACAATTTTTTGCGTTTTCCAATGTTGTAAAAAATGTATGTTCTAAGAAGGATCTTGACCAAATTTGTTACTCTTACTAAACCCAAATTATTACTTATGATAAAAATTTTTGACATCTTAATTTACAAGAAAAATTTCAAACCAAAAATTCTATATTCACTTCCTCAACAAAACATCCACAAGTCGCTAGATCTTGCTGAATCAACATGACTTTGATGTGGCGCCCATAAGACTTAAGAAAGTAGTAGCTTCTACATCTAGTGATTCTCCGAAAAAAAGTGCCCATAGAAGCAGGTGCTAACAGTAACTGTCCATTTCCCACCAGTTAGGCTAGGGAACATTTTCTGTCACAAATCGGGGAAGCTTTTCTCCTATTTAACCTACACTGTTTTACGGAGATCCCTATAGTATGTGAGCCACGAATTTGAACTACAACTTGATACCTTTTATATTAATTGCCAACTGTGGAATACCTATTTGCACATATTACCCAACGCTAATGTGGGGTAATATATACTATTAACTATCCCCTCAAGGAGCTTGTGTTCTTGTTATTTAAATTAATCTTCTTTGTCATATATTGTGTCTGGTGGCGCTCCTCCGAAACGGTAACCGATTTTTATGGAATTTTTTGTACATTTGGTAGGAATGGAGATAATATATTTCATACCGTCAGGTAATTATATAGCATCTGCCATTCTTAATAAAAATTCTGCTATAAAACAAATGTATTATATACGACAATAAAGAAACCATCGCGTTAAAGTTAATTCACTTCATGGTTAAAACATCCCTTTGTATATCGTCTTGTTTGTTCTCTTTCATGCGTCTTTTCTTCACATCGCTTCCACCTCTTTCTTTTTCCTTAGCATCACTACCAAACTTTACAAAATCCTAGTGTAGGTTCCAGATTAGATGATGCGTATGAGTGATCAAAACATTTATTTTTTAAATTCATTGGGTAGGTACACAAAATGGGTATCCTGCATCAATCACTTGCAGATGTGTTGCACTTTAACTTCCTCGGTACTGCGCAAACGCAAGCGCGCTTAAATTTGAATTTGCTTTAACGCACTGGAATTAATAAAGTTACTGGAAGCACCATGACTGCTTTTTCCAGAACTTACATTGCTTTCCCCTGACCTTTTCTCCACAAAATATTCGCATTACAAAAGGAAAATTCAACTTTTTAAGGCAGCACGTTTTGAGGGAGAGCCTCAAGAACGTAGCACTGGGAGTCACAGCGCACGAACATCTTAGGATTATTATTTCTAAGTAATTAATTCACGATCTTCCCATTCAAAAAAATATTGGGTAGATCTATTTATTAATAATTTTATCCCAAACGAGAGCAACGAATCTTCTCATCAAAATATCCACGAAAATATCTTATGGTAATTGTAGGAACAGTCTGAGCCATCCCCTCTAGTGTACGAAAATGTTATGCTAGGTGTAGGGAAAGGAACGCTGAATTTTCATTTCCTGGGTAGGTATTTGAGACCCCCCCCCCCTTCTGCATTCTCCCCCAAAATATTTAATGGTTTTAGCACTTACACCGTAACGTTTAAGAAAGGACCACGAACCATAACACCGCAAGTCTGTGGGGTAGGGAAAGGAAGGTTTGATGGTCTTTTATAATAAATTGTCATGGGTGCCCTTAGGGCTGAATGTTTTTAAACAAGAACGAAGTACCGGGAGTCACAAAAGTCTAACGATTGATGTACTAAATTTGTTTCAGGGGGGGAGGGGGTTCCTTACGCCCGGACCTCAAGGGAATATGGGAAAGTTCCACATTTCACGATTTAGGGCAACTTTCGTTTGTTTGGGTCGTATTTTGGTTCCATTTGTTTACGTTTTGGATTAAATGACACGGACATTCGCCCACGTATATGATGGATGTAAAAACGTTTTGCAATTTGATTGGACCATTTTTTGAAACGGGCGAATCGTAGCGAGTCTTGCAGCTGTGACGTCATGATCACTATCTTCGTCACGTGACCAACTATGACGTTGCTGCCGTTCCCAGCGTGTTGTATTTTTTCGGTTTGCTGCTAATTTACGAAGTGCGATATTAAAATAAACTTTAAAAAAGTCAAATAAAAGACGGGAACAATTCTTTCGTTTCGGTTCATCATAGGTAAATCGGTGTTTAAACGTAATATTAAACTACAAAAAGTTATGGCCATTTTCTGATGTAAAACACAATGGGTACCTATATGGGTTCCCATTACTGCGGTTTACTCTATCATACTTCCATTGTATAGTTGCGAAAATTACGATCTGGCACATTTATTTCAAAACGCAGGCAAACGAAGAAAGATAGGAAAAAAGGACATGTCTCGAAAAGAAATAATAAGTATGTTTTTCTGTAATGCCGTCTGCAGTTCGCACGCGGTTTTCATCAATTCATTTTGTTCTAAAATATTGTTCGCGGTATACGGAAACGCTGTAAAAAAATTTGCTGTGGCTATCACAGATACCTATATACCACCTGCGCATGCGGATTCTCTTCAAAAAATCTTTTCAGTTTCTTCCTTTTATGTCCAAGAATGAATACTTACTAAATTTCGTTCCAATTCGTTTAGCCGAAAAATGAGAGTAGGTACAAACAGATAGGCCGATATCGAGATTTATTGTTTCACTCGGATTCCTAGTGCTTCAAAACGTACGTATTTCCGTCAACAAAGTGGAGGGGTCATTTTTTACCCCATTGCAATACCTTCCTTACTATGCGGGTGGTAATAAAATGCTGCATAAAAAACTCGGGTACGCCATATGGGTCCATATTTTAAACTCTCTATACGAATTCGGAATTATGGATTGGAATGTATTGCGGAGGACGACACAGAAATTATCCGCATATACGGTTTAAGACAGTGATATGCCGTTGCGGAGTTTTGTGTGGGGCTACAATTGATCTATAGATGTTTTCCTATTTATTTCGGTTTGCTCTGCGTTTTGAAATAAATATGCGCGATCGTGATTTGCGTAAGAAAACATCAAAAGACTCGGCCAGTGGAAGTGTAATGACTAGGCCACGTTTTTTTTTTCAAACTGAAACTTAAAAATATATAAAACCAAAAGTAACGTAAGAGAGAAAGTTTATTAGTGGGACACTTGTGCCTGATGTTGTTGGCATCTTTTGTCAATATCAGGCCTAATGTGAGAAAGAGCGACTCTCATTTCCTCTTCTAAATTAGTAGTCTCTCCCTTTTCTTATTTTTAATGTTTGTTAGAGAGGAGAAACCTAATTCACATAAATACGATGTTGAAAATTGTATTAAAGTATTTATAGCTACGTTGGAAAGAAGTGGATATTCTTCATGTTCAGAAATCCAAAATTCTTCATCGCTAACCTGCGAAAACTTCATTTTCAGAGTGCGGTCTGATTAAGAGGTAACATATTACATAATTATATTTCGCGGAACATTTGATAGGCATTCGCGGAGCACCAATGTTCCGCGGAACGCTGGTTGAGAACCACTGATCTAGAAGGAACCGAGACGTTGCGCTCGGGTCTATAACAGACAGCGTTTGATTTTCCATTTTTAACGCATTTTCCAACGAAGTTGGGTACGCTATTGCAGCCACATTCTCTGTCCGAGGCCTTAACTACTCATACAGTTCTCAAGGTATTAAGTTCGTTCTTTTTGCATTCGGTAGCGTATAGCTCTAGCACCTGAGCCAAGGAAAATCTTGACAATTAAACTGCGCAATGTCAACTTCCTTATTTATTGATATATTTTGTTGAAATTTTAACCACATATATATTTCTGGTGAAGGCAAACATATCGCATATAGTAACAATCAGATGTGCGCATGCGCACACTGCGCAATGGCAATCTTATTTATGGAGATATTTCTTTGAAATTTTAACCAAAGTTGCTTTATGTAAGCAAACGTATCGCATATTGTAAACATCAGAGAAATACCCGCATGCGCAGGACGCGCAATATCAACTGTTATTTATCGAGATATCTTTTTGAAATTTTAATCACAGTTGCTTCTGTTAAAGGCATGCGCAGTCAGTGCCAACTTCTTTATTTATCAACTCACTCACAATATAGACGAATCTTATACAATATTTATAAGCGAATTGTGGTGGCGTCGTATATAAGTTGATAGATTTGGAAACATTATTTTCTCTCTTCCATGAAATGTGTCAGCCCATGCAGAAAACAATTTTTTTTCCTAAAATTGCATAGCGGTATAGGGGCGAGTACAAATGTGCAAGGAGTGCACAGAAAGTAAGTTTCCATTTTGATTCTAACTTTATTTTCCATTTTTATATTATTCTCTTCACTTCCTACAATAAATCTATAGCTATAGCCATGCGAACTTAAAATAAGAAAAAAGGCCCTACAATAGATTCTTGAGGAACTCCATTAACATTTAAGCAAACGAGGAAGGATTATATTATCAAAAAGGTGCAGAGAAAATTGGTATAAAGAGACGCCTCTCTTAGATGATTTAGGTGCATAATACTTGAATATTTATTATCTATTTTATACAATTCTACACCACTTGGATTTTTGTACTTAAATCACTATGCACTCGTGAGGTAACGTTTGATCCCTAGTGATACCACGTGGACAAGCTGAAAAAATTGTTTATTTTGATGAGGAAAATGAGGTGAAAAGGTTATCATACCCCGATTACAGCGTAAACCAAAGTATCCAGTACCCTCGCATAAACATTTGTAACCGGGATGATGAGATATTTGCAAACAACTGCCTCCGTGTTGACATGGATTTGGTGAGCATATATCGGTACGTTTACCTAAAATTAAGGATGCATACAATGCTATCAAAAAAATCTATTTGAGACCTCTTAATGCGTTATTACACTCCTGAATTGTGTCGTAGCGATATTCGTTCATACAACCTGATCCGCAGGAGCAAGCTCTGTTTTGTATACGACAACCCTGGCGGATTTGGTCCATGTCGCAACTATGAACCAAATACACACCTATAAAAGCGATAGTGAAGCCTTCTTTTGCAAGAAGTAGAATGCCACTTACAAATAAGGACAAGAAGAATTAGTTTCCACATTTGGTCAAATAAGCACTTTACTTCACCAAAAAAATACACTAAGACGCGTGTATACTGTTAGCTGGAGATGCAACGTATGTACAGATAATTGTGTCGTTGCCCTCACTTCCTATATTTTCTAAGTGATAAGGGGTCCTTAGGGCGAGAGAGGCGATATTTGAATATCAAAACGTAAATTAATCTAAACTTGATAAAAACATTTTATTTTATTACATTCGATATAGTAAGTTACAAACGAAAATGGGACTTATAGTGCGTCCTTCCGTTGGGTATCGCTCCTTGTAGGCGCATCCTTCGTATTGCTTCGCGGAGGTGTTTCGGTTGAACTGGACCAATTTCGTTATGTTCCTCCATGACGTCGAGAGCTGCAATTAAATAGTGTGTCAAATTTTGGCGCAATTCGCTGGCCCCACCCGATTGAAATCTCTTCTTGGTGGATTGAGATTAAATCTCAATATATAGGGTGGTCATTTTGGGCGTTTATTCAAACATACTTTTGAAATGAACCATCTTTAAATTAATGATTACGTATATATGAAGGCCCATGTTTCTCGAAATTGAGTTGACAGGTAAAGCGAGTAGGTAACGAAACTCAACTTTTGAGAAGACTTTGAATTTTGTTGAACTATAAAGATTTTATTTAATACGGAAATACAGAAAGTATAGCTAGTAACTTCATTATTTTAAAAGGCAATCCCTATTTTTTATTGAATTTTTGGATTCTACGTAAAATTTCAGGTTCATTTGATACCCACACATGTCCTCCCACAATTTATGGTTTTTAACTTTTTTTAAATTTCTTAAATTTGGATCTCCATAAGAGCGGTCGTATGCAACTTTACTTTTTGAAGTATACTAAAAGAAAGACTTATTCTTTCTCAATGCACTGGTAAAAATGGGTTGCCATAACTACAACTGTTTTCAAATAATCAATACTTTAAGTATAAAAAAGACATTAAAATAAAAAATTATTAAAATTTTTTAGGTACAGTGTGCATCCGCCATTTTTTTTAAGTCTAAATAATCATAAATTGTAGATATTGACATGTGGGTATCAAAATAACTGAAATTTCATGAAAATGCAATTAAAAACCTGCGGGACCTTTTTTTATTTGAATACAATGGTAGCTTTGTGTTCTACTACTCAACTTAACCAATTCTCAGGTTTAGATCTGTACTATCTGCCTATTTTTACATAGCAGGCTATTTGACAACTAAAAGTTTTGAAAGATTCCATAGAACTCAAAGGCAATACAGACATCAAAGAACTGACAGATCCGAATAGATTTAAAGGCCTAAAATCCCTAAAAGGCTGTCTCTTAGAGACTATAAAAGTTCGTAAAAGACTGGCGAAACTCTTGGGGATACTTCAGATGTTAAAAAATCCCAAACACTTTTAATAATTCATAAAAGAGCTCTTAAAGATTCCATTTACGGCTCGTACTTTTACCAGCCGGAACCATTCATGGTTTTATTACTGGAGCATCTTTAATTTTTGCTTTAAAACAAATGATCGGGATGGGAAAAATATAATCTTCCTAGAATCTTGAAATTCGTGACCTGATTTTGATTGTTACACAATTTGAAATGTTTTGTGGATTTTCTTTTTCTTTTGTTGTCTTTGTTAATTTAATTCGTGTGGGCTATGTCAGGGTTTTTGTCCCAAAGAAGGTTTCCCTGACATCGCCTGGTTATGTGCGTAATATATTTACGTTCTCGTCTTTTCTTACGCACAAAATTATGGGTTTGTATTTAATTTCCTTTCCCATTTGTGTTTAAAAAGAACCGCCAGTTTTAGCACTGCACAGATTCGACAGTGCCGCGAAACGTCCGTCGTTTTGACATGAAAGTAACAGTGGTTCTATTCATAAGTATGGGGTAAGTCAAGATTGCAGTCGCTTCTAGACTTCTGCTGCTAAGTACTGCGGGCGTTGTCATTGCGAAAAAACAAAATGATTTTTTTAAATTTTCCCTAACAGTGGCGTACGTAGAAATTTATTCTGGGGGGGGGGGGGGGGGATTAAACAAGTTCGTGGCACATACAGTCACCCAGTGCGTACTAGAAGGGGAGGGGGGGGGTAAGAAATAGAAATTGGGTTGCAGGTTGCTGATGCTGGTAGTCATTTATCTATTTATTATTGTACAGGCGAAAAAGATTAGATTAGAACGGTATTTTATTTCTTACTGCTGACAGGCCCCTTTATTGCTTTTGCTTTAATTAGTCAACGAAAACTTTGAACAATAGGTATATTTATGGGCAAAACGGACCGGACCTATTGGAATAACGGTTCTGGTTCACATTTATAACGGTTCTAGTTCTAAACGTAATTGTGTTCAATCTTTTTAACGCATTTCCAAGGAAAGGGGGCGCTATTGTAGCCACTTTCTCTGTCCGAGGCCTTAACTACTCCTACAGTTTTCAAGATATTTAGTTCATTGTTTTTGCATTTGGTAGTTTATGGCTCCAGCACCTGAGCCAAGAAAAATCTAGACGATTAATGTGCGATGCGCAGGCTGCGCATTATCAACATTCTTATTTGTTAAGATATTTATTGGAAATTTTAACCACAGATGCTTGTAGTAAAGGCAAACATATCGTAAATGACCTTTCAGGTTAAGTCGCCTACTTTTAGTTTTGCATCACATATTTTGCAGGTAGATATTTTGTTATTAATATCATAAACAAAATGTTTATGTGCATTGTTTGATGATATTCGTCCCATTTTCTACTTCGCAAATCGCATTAACAGCATTCACTATACAAGTATTCACACAATTGAGAATTGCACAACAAAACAAATCTATTTTTAAAATGGTTGTGGCTAAATTATCGGCTACCTTTTTCCTTTCCCTTTCTGGCTACGGCTTAAAGTAATATTTTATCTTTTTTCAGAACGCGTTGGCCGGCGCGTCCTTCAACTTCCAATAACCTGTTCAGAACCGTAAAAAAACCGAAAAGAACCGAAAAAAATAATAACGGTTCCGGTTCTCAATAAGATTCAATTTCTGAAGAAATAACGGTTTCGGTTCGGTTTTCGGTCCTGAAAAAAATACCGGTTTCGGTCCGGTTTTCGGTTTTTTTTCGGTCCGGTCCGAATCCCTGGCAAAAAACCAATTTCGACAAAAAATTCAAAGGGCTGTAACTTTTGATCTAGTAGTCCGATCTTGGAGCTGTTTGAAATTATGGATTCTACAGGCCACATTCTATAAGAAAATATTTTTTTCCGGTCGATCTGAGACAATTTTTTTTCTGGGCAAAAAAAAAAGGCAGTTATTACCTTCCTTTTTTACCAAAAATCGACTCGACATTCGACGATTCGTACTTTTTCGATTAGACGTCTAGGAACAGACAAACGTATAAAATTGCTTGCTAAAACACCTCCTCACTGTTTATTTTTCCTGATAGGGATTTATCTTTTGGATCTGGATAAGTGAAATGCACCTATTTTGCCCTCCTGATACAAGTTTTCTATAGAAATGCAAGGGAGTGCGTATGTTCTCCTGCCACATTCTATAAGAAAATATTTTTTTCCGGTCGATCTGAGACAATTTTTTTTTCTGGGCAAAAAAAAAGGCAGTTATTACCTTCCTTTTGTACCAAAAATCGACTGCACCAAAATTTCTCGGGAAAAAACTTTTTCTTATTAATTTGGGTGCGTAGAATCCAAAACGATTCGTACTTTTTCGATTAGACGTCTCCATCAAAAGTTATGGGCAAAAAAAATTCCTATATTCCTATATCCCCCCCCGTAAATACGCCACTGTTCCCTAACGTCCAAATAATAATGTCCACCTTGTTAGTAAAAGATCGCAACCTGTTATAAATCACTGCTACTTTTTTTTTAGTAATTGGTCAATAGAAGTCGTTGATCTATAGGTCTGGTACCATAGAGATAGAAGGTTACCCACAATGCAGCACTGTCTGTATGGCTGCCTATATACGTATTCACTTCCATTGATTGCTGATGCTATGTAAACATAGGTACTTTAGTGAGACCACAAGGGTTCGATTGCTTCCACTACATTGTCCATAATCATAAATAATAATAAAGGGAAACACTGGTGGCCTTTAAAGTTACAAAAAGTAAAATAGTTTTTGTTTTATTCATTTTGGACTGGGGCAAAATAACAGACAGGCCGGGACACCCAATCGGGACTGACCCGGTCAAAATGGATAGTCTGCTTTTACTAGACCAAATTGAATGCAAACAGTGCTAGCAAACTCTACTTCTAAAAAACTATTACCTTCCTCCACGACTTCTCCTACGAATACTTTGGCGATACCGGCCATTGCAATGACCACATTCTGCGAAACGGAACAGCCTGTAATCGTCTGCATAAGTCGCTTTATTGCCGCTTTCGGAAATGCAGACCGCCGATACATCTCGTACCGATCGAGCTGGTCCTCGGTAAAATTAGACACCAGCACCCTAAAAACTCGATCAACAATCATTCCCGACCGACGACATTTACTTACTGCATTTTCTCTCGTTCCTCTTCTTCGAGTTCTTTTTTGGTTTTCACCTCCTTTTTCTTAACGTCGCCCGCACCCACGTGATAAAGTTGGGACGCTTCGGGTAAAATAATGTCCGTCTCCATTTTCTGGTAAAACTCGACTTTGGTGTCTTCCGCGTCGAACTCCTCTTTCATATTTTCCTCGATAGCCAGGGACATCTCTCTGGAGTCGTCGTCCCCTTGGTCGGAGTCGTAATTTGAACAGTTCAAGTCGTACTCGAGTTGGTCTAAGACACCCTGTTCCTTGTTTAGAATGTTGTCCATTTCAAAATTGCCGCGCTCGGGAGGAAGCGCCCTCTGGCGTATGTATCACTAACAACGCCCAACCAATATTCACAATTGTCAATTGTAGTTCAATTTACGATAACCGTCCAAATTAATTTTTGGAAAACTTGGCGACTTCTGTAAATTTCTCTTTGCAATTTGCCGTCTATTTTATTGCTTGCGCGAATTTGAAACCAAACCGAAAAAGCGCCTCGGTCGCACAGAAACGTAGCGGTGGCGCTAGTGTCAACGTCAGTCAATAAATCACGTTCCTCTGTTTGACAATATCCTTCTGTTTAGTGTTTATTGAATAAAGATAACTCAAAATTAACAACAATCGCCAATTTCTTCGCACGAGTGAATCGGCCGAATTGTGTTGCGTGTATTAAAATCGAAACGTGCGCGAAATTTTGATGGTTCACGTCGTATAGCCATAAAAACTGCTCGACTTTTTCTAGATTTTTAAATTCGCTCTCTGCTTTGTTTCATTTCTCTTAAAAAATGAATTTAAATTAGTACGGGAATACGAATCCAACACACCTTCGAGTTGGTAAGTGAAAAGTGCAATAGCATGTTCTGTCATGGTGGGTGGTCTACCATTAGAATTAATCGACTAATCGAGACTCCTTTTCAGGTGCTCGTAGGTGCTCGGACCTGCAGTAGTTGAATGGGGCTTGTTGTGCCCCAATTATTTTGCACTGGCTCCGACTTCAACCACCACCATTACCCCGCTAAATACAGAAGGTAAGGGAACGGTTGTTTACCACGTTTATTTTGCTTTGTTACCTCGGCTAATAATAACTACATTGCATTTCGACACAATATTTATATTGAGGAATTTCGGAATGTTCTTTATTTACATGCATTGCTGCAAGTTTTTATTTTTAAAATTACTTCTTTGAGTTGGTTATTAATTCTACAGAGATCTGGTAGATGGTGCACCAGTCCTCACTTTTACAGGGTGATTCTTTCAACTAATTTTTTTAATCGGAACTTGCATACAAGAAAAGTGCTGAGAATTGAAAGTGGTTAAATATTTCGAGATCACCAAATAAGATCTTTGTTTGGTACAATTTATAATCTTAATTAATTAATCATAACAATAACATCCTTTTTGATGTTTGAGTTTGTATATAAACTAATTTTTAGTAATATGTAGCTTTATAAACATGAGATCATTATGAATTAAGGAGTAGCAGTGGCAGATGATCAGTGATGTTCAATAGGTTATAGTGTATAGTATATTATAGCCTAGGGCCTAGGAGACACGAGCTTACTCCAGGGACTTATAAGTTATATTTTTTTCTAATAAGTAAAAAAAATATTTGTAACTTCAATGTGAGCAGGCGTGGCGTGTATAGGCAACTAAACCGAGACTAACTGTATGGTTTCTGGTTAAATAAATAAATAAATAAATAAACTATCATTACGTTGCAATTAGAGTCACATTTCTTTTGCATATTTTAGGGCATTTCCAATGAGATTATGTTATTATGTTCACCTTGCATAACATCTTTACATACAGGGTGTAGCACCTAAGACCCCTCGGATCATAATTCCTTTACCAAAAAAGTAAAAAAATTGTACACATTTACTGTCGCCATATTTCTAAAATATTTTTGATCACCAGGGGCGTGGTGTATTCTAGTGGTGTATCAAACTTGCGTTTTTTTTTAATGGAACACCTCATATTTTATTACACCCATAGGAACTTTGAGAAATTCTTTTGGAATAAACATTTACGCCTTCAAAGAAACCAACGTTCTAAATGTCAAGTCCCTTTTAGACTGTAAAACATAAAATTCTGTTTTCTCATGTTACCGTTCCCGTGGGAATTTCGGAAGGTGTTTTACTAACTTTGAAACTTTCGCGGGCATACGTCCAACCATTCCCTAAAGTTTAATCGCAATCGGATGAATGGTTTAGACAGACCAGACAGACAAGCATTTGTTTTTATTTATATAGATGTTTGCAGACTTCTCGTTTCAGAACATGTTGAAGATTTGTTGCAAAATTGCAACGTGTACACTTTAAATATTTTAAAGTAAGTATTGCGTTTTTTGAAGCGGCAAGCGTTTGTTGGTCATTATTACGCACTGCGTGATTTACAATTATACTCCAAATCGTGAGTAACTTTTACTTACCTATCACTTTTGCATTTGGTAGTTTTTAATTTGACGGTTGTTGGCATTAGTTCTCTTATTTACTTTTATAATAATTTTCTTTAAATTTTTTTCGATTATTTAATAGTTATTCTGCTATTCAGGTCGGAGACTAATCCAGCAAATCAAAGATCATGAAAATCGATTTTGTTTTATATTCTTATACAGGGTGATTCACGTAGCCCGTTGGTCAAAAATTTTTTAATTCGCAGTTGAAATAGAAACTTGAATGTGGTTCACAGCCATAATCGACTAGGCATTGTGAATTGAAATAAAATCATTTCAAAATGACGGTGCTTCCGTAAATATCGGAAGTTGACACCATCTTGGTTTTTTTAAATAGAAACACCATTTTCTATTATTTCTAAATGCGGCATTTTATTCTGAATTCAACGCATTCAAAATTCGCGTACTTATCTGTCATAGTTTTTGACATATGTCAACTTTTCTCTAAAAATTTGAAGATACAAGGGTCCTCTAAAGATTCACATCTCTTAAACCGTTCAAGATAGTGCTCTTTTTTATAATCGAATCCTTTAAAGTCTAAGGAATATTTTGAGTGACCTCTGGAAAAGTGTTGAGGGCTATTTTTCAAAATTGGCAGTAAAAAAAATATCAAAAACTTCAGTTTTTCAAATGGTAACTACTATTTCTGATGCCAGAAATGAATGCAGATGTGAACTTTAGGGTCATGTTTGCCTTCTGGTTTGCCTACATCCGGTAGTTTTTGAGTTATTGGCATTTTTCGAAAGAAACATGATTATTTTTTGATTAGGTGTGGTCGATGGGAAAATCACTGTAGAATTTTGGTGTATACTAGGTACTAGCATTTTGTAGAATGTTCTACAATTCTTTTAGAATTTTCCTAGAATTCTTTAGAAACTTCTAGAATTTTTTAGAACTAACTTTTTAAGAATTTTTTTCCGAGCGCACATGCACACACAATTATTATTTTATACAATTTTTAGTACTTTCTAAATTTTTTAGAATTTTAGTGTACACAAAATTTGAAGTGGTTTACGGAGACTGTAGAATTTTGGTGTAAACTACTAGCATGTTGTAGAATGTTCTAAACTTTTTTTTTATTTTAGAATTTTCTTGAATTTTCCGAACACATGCGCACACACAATTATTATTTTATACAATTTTGAGATTGCTCTAGAATTTGTTTTGGGATTTTGAAAATTGTTTAGAATTTATTTTAGAATTTTAGTGTGCATAAAATTTGAAGTGGTTTACCCTCGGGTTTACCCTTCGGATGTGACTCTGGAAGCTATCGTTTCATTCCTATTAATTATATCCTTTTTTAGAGAATTTTCCAACGAAGTATCTTTGTGTCCTTGATAAGTGCGCCTGAATATCGCAAACCATTCACGGCCAGATTATTGTGATTCTTAGAAAAACTGTAGGCAAATAATTAATTTAAGATTTTTTAAATTTTTACTTATCGACAGCTTGCGTGCGAGGTATTATGCTTTGTAAGCTTTTCCTTTCTTCAGGGGTTTTGTTTTAGTTGCTTCATGTGTTTCGGAATAAATTTTTGTCATGGTCGATCAATTAATTTGTTTCCTCGAATCTTTTGTACAGAGTTTTTCCGTATAGCAACATATATATCTTTGACAATTTTTAAAAATATAGGAGTTGCCTGATTGGTGTGCCAGGAAAATTCGCATCTTCGAATCTTGAAATTGTGTTGGAAATTCGCATGACATTTGAAAACGTGAAGTAAATTTTGGAAATGTCTTAGGTATCGATTCTAGTAGACAGTCCATTCCTCTTGAGGTATTGTGTCCCAAGCAACCTGTAGTTAATTCTGTAGAACTTCCAGCGCCTACAGAGGATGCGGTAAGTTCTTCTCCCCATAATGTCCCAAACGTGCTCGATGAATAGGGATTCATGACTGGACACCACCCTAAGCCACTTTAGCTTCCAGTGCAGTCGCAACCTAATATGTGGCTGATAGGATTGTAAACCGTAAGCTCTCATGCTTCAATTCGATTGTATCGAAAACCAGTATGTAATCAAACATTAAATCAATGAGTCATCAAAAATTAAAAAAAATTACCTTTGAACTTCGAATCGCAACCTTGTGAGCTCAAATGGGCGCGTTCGGCCTTTCCTTTAACAGAAAAAAAACACAACAAACAAAACAGGTAGCGAATAGCGCGGAACATAAAGTACTGCGTAAGCAATGCTAACGTCTAACACGGAGGCAATAATTAATACTCAATAAGAATCAATAATTCGAATGACTTTACAAAAAGCAAAAGCAACATTTTGATCAGACCACGATTGTCCTTACAATTACAATTCTGGTATAAAAGCATAAACGTGATGTTAAATTCAAGAAAGGTACTTTACGATACACAAATAACTAAATTTCTATTATACTAGTCAATTCAAAATGTAAATACTAATATAATATGAGCAAATTCTTCGGAGTAAACAAATAACCGAGCAAATAACGTTATTAAAAATTATAGATGTCGGCTTCGGACAAAGTCTCGGTAACTTCAAAACTAATTTACAAAGCAACGGTAGCTAAATATCAAATCAGAAATCAGAAAATCACTTACACAAATCGGATGTCGATATCAGCAACGACAAAAACAAAGTACGTAGTATCGGGTATAATGGAGCGATTTACAAGAGTAATATTATCCAAGGTTTCGTTAATACTTGCGAGTACAATTCAGGAACAATATCGAAATCTCCAAGTACAAACTTCGATGTAAGTAGTAATGTTGGTAGAATGAAGTAGATTCACATGGTTTATGTAGGTAGAATGTACAAAGCGTGAACTCTAGCAACAAGACAAAAAAGTAGATAACAGAAATCTCTAATACTCGAACGGCCTCTAACGGCAAAACAAAGAACTCGGTAAAAGAACTCTACTACAACAATAATCATTTACTCTTAAACGAATGGATTACTAAGTAAATACCTAGAATATTCGAATTTAGATAAAACTTAACAAACCGGTACTAGAGAATCGGCCTGTTGTTGCCATAAGTCGAAGATGGCGGACCTGCACCTCATTTGTTTTATTTTGCCCCTCGGTTTCTCGTCTGCGACGATCCTGACCTTCCCTAGTCCGTGCCTGATAGCAGCAAGTGATGGCGGAAAAACAATAAGAACTAAACAAAATCTCGCAAAACATACCTACTTACACGTTATAATAGAAGAAACTGAAAGAACGTCAGATAAGCCACTACCACTTGATCCATATATGAATGAAGTTTTGATCAATTGTTACCTTGACAAGTTTGGTCAAGAAATTCACACTCCTTCTTGGTGTTGCGATTTCCGTGTCAGTGAGTATACCATCAAGTAAGTAGCACCTAATCACCCTTTAAATTACATAGATTGTACTCTCGATTGTACTTTACGGTTCCAAGTCTTTATCATTCATGGTCTCATCGTCACTACGTTTCTACAATGTCAACTTGATAATTAAGTGCAAATTATCGCTGTCGCCTTCCTTCACTTACACTAATTAAAGGCATCTATCTCACCCATGCATAAATTTCATAAAACGACTTAGGCGCCAACAGAACCGGCAACAAGAAGCACGAAGAAGCCGCATGCACTTTTCAATATGTTTATAGCATCTTTCAATTTACTAGATCATAAACGTTTTTTTTTGCAAACGACCATAAATGGGACGAGCCCATTAAATATGGCGTTTGTGGACGAACTTGTAATTTACAGTTTTTACTTTTATCTAACGGCTTCTGTATCCATCAAGATTACTTACTGACCTTTGGGACAACTGCATCCCGCAGTGCAATTTCCTTACATCTTTAATACGTGAACGGTTTTAAGACTTCTCTTAACCTTAATTTGATCCGTAATGGTCTCTTGTTACAGAGTGCCGTTAATTTAACGTTGATATTTGCTGTGATATTTTCAACCCCGTTAAAAACACCCTTTTCATATGTTTTTATAGTCGTAAATATATAGTGTATTGTTTTACGACTGTATTTATATAATGTACATATGAAATACCCTCGGAAATACCTTACCCAATATTTACCAAATCGTTCTCTTATTAAAGTACGGTAGGTCTAAATTGTTAGTACAGGGTGAGTCAACGATTGCGCGGAGTAACTTAATGGCTTGAAGATAAGATTTTTCGATAGAGCGCTTTTGTATTATGATGAGGTCGAATATTCTCCACATTTTAAAAATATTTGGAATTATACAGGGTGTGTCCGCAAAGTAGGGCGCCAAAATGGTACATTTGTTTAAATGGAACTCCCTGTATTTGAATGCATTTTTGAATTCTACGTGTAATTGTACGCCTTCTTTTTATTATATGGTTAATATCCGAAAAGCTAGTAGTTTTAAAGATAATTCGATTTTTAAGAAAAATTGGGCATTTGCGAGCGTCAGTTAACTCCTAATGTCATCCAGTCAGTGATATTAGTTTCATTTTTTTCATATTCACCTCGTTATTATGTAAATTAGAACTTATTTTAGATTAAAATATAAAAAGTAGAAAAACCAAGATATTTGTTTAAGTTTTTACTATAAAATTTATTCCCCAGTTTTTATAGACTTAAATGAATTATTAGAAAAACGAATTAATAAATATGAATTTAGGTTTGAACGAGGCATATAAAAATTGCCTTTTTTTTGCATGGCCACCTCACTATTATGTAAATTACATATAACTTATTTAAGATTAGAATATAAAAACCAGGAAAACCAAGATATTTCGAAAACTATCAGAGATAGGTATTGGACATTATTATCAAAAGTTGAAGGTTTTTGGAGGAGCTAAATGAAAAATATACAGGGTGTTCCATTTAAAAAGTGAGATTTTTTAATATGAAGTTCTGACACTTTGAACCTACCAAAAAAACACCCTGTAAGCTATATTTTTAATGTTTCATGGTAGATGTATTTATTTGACTTTTACTTAACCCAGGATAAATGATATAAAACCTGGAATCAAAATTTAAGTAATAATTTTGACAATATATACTGACGTTCGCAAATGCCCAATTTTTCTTAAAAATCGAATTATCTTTAAAACTATTCGCTTTTCGGACATTAACCATATAATAAAAAGAAGGCGTACAATTACACGTAGAATTAAAAAATGCATGTCAAATACAGGGAGTTCCATATAAACAAATGTACCATTTTGGCGCCCTACTTTATGAGCGCACCATGTATAATTCCAAATATTTTTAAAATGTGGAGAATATTCAACCATATCATAATACAAAAGCACTTTATCGAAAAATCTGATCTTCTAGGCATTAAGTTACTCCGCGCAATTGTTGACTCACCCTGCACATGGTTTGCACATTTTGAGTTATTTATTGCTTTCATCGACGTTATGTGAAAGAGATCTGAGATCTCAATACTGAGTCTTATTACAAAGAGTTATATGATTAGTTTTTATTTGATAGGAGTGGACGACTTTGTCGCTTGATTATCCATAAATCTTGCGAAATGGTGATGTAAACATCTCTTGTAAGTATTTCTAAATTTCAAAATTATATAATTTCAAAAGTTAATCGATTTTGGATACGAACTATTACACTTCCGACAAAAATAAACCGAAAGGTCTATCGAGCTTTAATAATTCAGAGGCCCAAAGTTCGATCAAACCGAAAGCGCTCTTTTCCGACTCATCAATTATTATCCGAATGACCCAACATTAACGTGTCTCGGCCTAATCACGCAACAACAAAAAGAAGAGAAGGTAATATGAATATTTTGACTAATGAACGTCTAACGCGGACACTTTTACCGGTATTTATTTTAGGATTGAGTAACATTTTGAAGTTTAATTTTAGACAAATTCCCGGAAGCGAGAATCGGTTAAATTTAATTTAAATTGTAACGACGACGACGTAACAACAAAGGCGAAACATACGCTGCGGTCGGCTTTTTGCATGCTTTCTACCAGACTAAAATCCTTGGGAATAAACAATTCGATTATTCGCGCAAACACGCGGTTGTTAAAAATCAAGGCGAATTTCATTCATTACGCAATTTAAAAAAAAAGTAACACGTAATTACTCCAGTAGGGGCAATTACTCAGCACGCGCCACAAAAATAACCGGTTTAAAATTTTCTCGGTACCAAAAAGTGCATGATTAATTGTTTTTTTTTTTTCTGTACAGAGTGCACCATCAATTGTAGGTATATTGCCGAATGACAGGAACACCCTGTATTTCAGCGACACACTACTGACTAGAGTAATGGACATATTTAATTCATTTACAATACCACGGCGAAATCATATCGGAAAATACATTTTTTAGCGCATTTGTGCAAATTTATTTCTAAAAAGGTTAATATCACTTTGGCCGGCCGGCCGGCTGGCTGGCAGCAAATACGTACCCGTAGAAGAACGCTTGAGGAGTAATTAACAACTTTAGGTACGGGTCTACATGATTTAGGGTCGGCGACATATGGGCGTCATCCCCGAAGTACAAATAGTTGTGGGCAGGGGTCAACTTTTTGCTGGAATGCGGTCGCGTCTGCCGGTGGTTACAAATATGCGACGCGTGCAGGGAAGTTTTAAACAAACAATAGTTTGATAATTGATATGACTAATTTAAGTATCCTCCTATTTTCTCTTTGCTAGTACCTTCCGAAAATTGATTCTCGAGATGTTCGCACTTGTAGTTTTCAGATCACCCATAAATATGTCTCATTCAAACGTCAACCTCTTCCAGTACTCCGTTCTCGATATATTTTCACTTAAAGTTTTAACTCTACCATTAGATATGCTTTATCCAGACGTTCCATTTTCTCTTTGTGAGTCCGAGATTCCGTTCTCGAGATATTCGCACTTAAAAAAAGTTTTGACATCATCAATAAATGTCTTGTCCAAACGTCCCTTTTTGCCTTTGTGTGTACTCTCGTCCGACACGTTCTCGAGATATGAGGAATTATAACTCGAAAAGACGTTGGAAGGGACACATAAACATTTAATGGCCGCGTGGCATGCATTAAAAATCTAAGCTAATGCAAGAAGAATCAAGCCCTTAGAAAATTTCTCCGAAATATAGTATTTTCCTTTTGTAGGTGTTTTCCTCAAACATTTTCACAATTAAGTTTTTTAAGTCACCAATAGAAATGTGTCTCGTTTAGACGATCTTTCCACCCTTTGAGAGTACCCTCCTCGGTTCTGCACTAATAGATATGTCTAGCCCAGACGTTCCACTTGCCCTTTATGAGTACTCTCTTTCGACACTTCGTTTTCAAGATGTTCGCTTCGATTTCACCCTCGATTTCACCAATAGATATGTCTCGTCCAGGCGATTCATTTTGCCCTTGAACGTACTTTCCTCCGATATTCGAGATATTCGTCTTCAAATTTTTACATCACCAATTGATGTTTCTTCCAGATGTAGGTACCAATCGCCCTTTGTGTGTACCCTCCTCCGACAATCTGTTCTTGAGATCTAAAGAATTATATCCGATCATGATAAGGGGTCGAAGAGAAGGACTATGCGGTTGGTAGCCTTTCATTTAGAGATACATACTTTCAAATGTGAGCATGCCTCTATAACCCCCCCCCCTCCCCCATTTTAAAAAGTTTTACTTGGCACCACTAAAGGCATGTGTACGCAAAATCTGAGACCAATTGTTGTCACGTCTAAAAGGTACTCGCGTTTTACTTAAGAAAAATTAACATCTCAGTAAATAGTTCATGGGGAGGGGGCAAATTTGATGGCCGTCTGGCACACCGTCAAGGTATAGGCTACCTATTTCAATCAATTCCAGGAATCTAGGACCATTCCTCTAAACGTAGTTGAACACAGCAGAAGTAGGTCCGGACGGACGGGTGGAAAAAACGCACACAATAGAACATTATTTTTAATTCTTAGAAAATAATTGATAGTTTTTTTTTATTTTTTCAAATTATTTTTTTGAGAATTTTTTTAAATGTTTTTCTTAAATATGTATTTGTTAAATATGTTAAAAAATCTTTCTCATGCATATATTTGTTAAAATTTTTGTTTCTTTTTGAAAAATTTTTCCCTCGATTTTTTCTATCATTTTTTTAGAATTATTTTTTCCAAAATTTGTTTGTGTTTTTCTTATCTTCCCTAAAATTAAAACCTCAAAAGAGACAAAGATTTTAATTTCTTTTTTCATGGATCTATAAAATTAAACTCGAAAAATTCAAGTTCTAAAACGAGCTAAAATGTGCTAGTTTTACGTATTGTCCATCGGATCCGCTTTTGCGGCTTTGAACTCTTAACGCAAAAATGTTGGTGGTCTATAAATGTGGGATAAGACACAATTTTATTAAATGAAACACTGTATATTTAAAGAAACATAAATTGTGCACAATTCTTGTGCAGTTAAAGCGCATTTTTTTAAACCGAAATAGCTTTTGTTTTGACATCAGCAATGGATATATTTCTTGCAGACGTCCCAATCGCCCTTTGTGAGTACCCTCTTCCGACAATCTGTTCTTGAGGTATAAGGGAATATACCCGATCACGATAAGAGGTCGAGGAGGAGGGCTATGGTTGATAGAAATTCATTCTTTTCGTTGAGACTTAGAGTACCATGATAAAACTCACTGCCCCCCCCCCCTACTTTGATAAGACAGAAAGAAGGGCAGTTTAGAAAACGCTTAGAAATTAGAATGCAATGAGAGACATTAATTTTTACACCCCCCCCCCCGGCCCCGTCGCTTACTGATCTCGAAAGAGTCGCATTTTTTTTTAATTCTTAAAAAATGCGCTAAAAATGTTGCAGACTTTTTGTTAAGCATCGTGCATACAAAAGCTTAACCGTTTTTTGAAATATTTAATATTTGTCCAAAAATCATTGTTATAAGCATCCATTAAAAATACAAGCTATAGTGTTTGCAATACTGTACACAAACCCAGAAACTTAAAACAACCATACCTCATTTTGTTCCGATAGAAGGCATCCAGACACATCTTTAAGGTTACTTATTACTCTCAAGAATAATTCTCCCAAAAGTAGACGTTAAGACCATTAAACAATATTTTAAATAATATAATAATATATAATTTTTTGTATCGGGAATATGGCCGGATAATTGGAGACCCTGTAAACATAGTTCAAAAGCGACTTTCGTGCCTACTGTAAACTAACACAGTCTGAATGTCTCTCTTTCTCCCTTCAAATTTCATTGTTACCAATTTTGGTAGTGACCCTGAACATGAAAGTAAACTGTAGGATCATTAGAAGCAATCAAACGATTAGATATGTATCTAATCGTGTTTAATTTATCGTTAATTAAAAATGTTATTATGCAATTCAATTAAGCAAAGTGTAATTACACTTTAACCCACACAAGAAAATGATCCTGCAATTTTTAACGTGTGGCCGCGGTAATTCGTTCTATAATTAGAAATTTCAATCTTATCAAAGGTAGGTGGCAATGCGACACCTATTGTGATGATAAGAAAGTATTTTGGGGGATACAAGAGAGGTTCACAAAAGATTATTGTTCTGAACGTGCCTTTTTTAAAAGGCATAAAATGACCATAATACTGTTATGTAAAGGTGCTATGGTGTTTTTTCTAAATTACAATGTGGGTAATAAGAAAAGTGATTTCCAAAATGTAGTTGAAATTCAAATTACCTTGCTAATCCACTTTCTCTTTCACCGTACTTAGTGCTAATTAGGTTATTTATATTTATTATTAATCATTAAACGTAATTTAATTTATTAAACAAATTTTATATTATCAAGCATTTTTAAAAATTCAAATTTTCCATCATGTTATATACGTCCTGTATAATTTTTGGCTGGTAAACTTCTTAATTCAAATTTCCCTTTATCCACCATTTTGTTTTTCGATTCTGTTTATCAATTACGAGTGCCCAAGATATTTCAGTCAAAAGAATTTTGCTTTAGCTAGATCAGATGATATATCATTTATCAACATCAAAAACTATAGACTATAGCCTCAGGCCAAATTAATCACAGGTGTTAATGGAGATGTACGGACCACCAATCAAATCGCGTCATAATCTATCGCAGATCGTATCGATTCGAAGGAGCAACAAATCTCATAACCCAACATCAAATCTCGAAAGATCAATTTCATTGAGCTTGATTGATACCGCGAATAAAATCCAAGATGGCCGACAAAGTGTCGGTATTCTACTAGTGGATTAATTGGTTGAAACCTCTTTTACTTTGATTCGCTTCAGTGGCCGAGGTTTCAAGGTGATCTACCCAAACTGATCAGAGAAATATGACTACGTGGGCAACCTTTTATCTTTAATGCATATACGCAGGTATCTCCATCAATTATTTTTGTTTATTTTACAACACATTGGAAATTAAGTCTCTCTTATAGTAGTAACCGCAAAACAAACAAGATTTAGTTATCGGCCTGATAACCATATATTGGCTTATAATTAAAAAAAGTCAATGGCAAAACGTAGGCTACCTACGTGTTGCTATTTGCAAGCAGTTGATATGACGAGTTGAGTGAACCTGTAGAGAAAAGGATTTCGATTTTGACCGGATCCAAAAAAAGTACTTATTTCTAACATTCAAAAGTTCCTCTCATATTTCCAAAGTGAAAGTATTTGTAGATTATTTCGGAAGTGGCGAAGGCGTAAAAGATTGTTATCTTCGTCGGATGTATCTCGTTCAAACCGTATATCACTCTTTTAATGTGCGTACCCGATCAGCTTTGAACTTTTCAAAACCACTTTACTTTTGTGAGTGCCCTCTTTCGACACCACGTTGTCGAGATGGAGCAACCCGTCCTAATCCTAATAAATTTAATGTAGCATGCCCTTTTCACCAAATATTGGGAAATATTGATCAATAACAATTTGAGTAATATTGCGATCTGTTATTAAAAATTACCATTTGTACTTGCTTGGCATTCTATTCTTGCGAGTATGCGGAATTAAAAACTTACATTACTTAAAGCGCTATAAAAAGAAATGCCAACTAAACGCAAGTAGTAAAGCGTGTTTTGCGCAAATTATACTGTTATACTTTTTTTTATATTTTTAATTAAATTACATAAATGGAATGGTAATTTTCAAGAATAAAGCGTATTAGCTCCAAACAGGATTATCGACTTGGCAATCAAAAAAACTTGCGTCGTTAAAATCAATCTAAAAGGCCTGCGACACCCCCCTTCCCATCTCAAATATTAAAAAAATTGAGCAGCACACATTAACTTTTACAACCGAAGTGTCTAATAATACTCATGTTTGTGTTCGTATTTTTCATGAAAATACGACCTCAATTTCGACCGCTAGACGGTTAGATATCTCAGTCCTCAGCTGATTATGTATGAAAAATACGCTTTAGCCACTCGCGCGATTGCTTTAATCGCCGGTGTGATACGTATAGTTTATACAACTATTTTTACTACATTTCCATAATTCTTTAACACACGCTATCAAACTGTTATCTCGTGGTAGTAACCGCAAACAAATATGATTTATTTATCGGCTTGATAACTGTTATATTTACTTATAACAATAATAAAAACTTACATATAAACAAATACGGCGTACGACGGAGAGTTACTGTTTAGAAATAGTCGATATGATATCTATAATTAATTTGCTATAAAATATATGTATGCAGTTGCAGCATAATTGAGTTAAGTTAAGACAGATGGTATAGATTCGCTCATTTTGTCTCACTTTCAGACAAACCGTATAATTCTGTATGGTATGGTCTAGTCATCGAATGCCATATATCGTTTCCGTCAAATTCGCACAAGTTTTATTTAGGTTCTACCTTCTACTTCCAAATTTACCTTGTGCCAGGAGTTGTCTGTGCCCTAGGGTGGTGACACATTCTTCTTTCTCTTCTCATAATCTACATTCCCTTTTTTTCTCTTCTCTCCATTTCTTCCTCCCTCCTCGTTTCCAAACTGGCACCCCTTCCGGTGTCAGCTCCCTCTAGCTTTCGTTTTCTCTTGAATTCTCGATCCTCACTCTCCGCAGCTGAACTTGTATCTTTATCCCTTTTTGCAGGTTCTCCTTCCATCGTTTCCCTGATTTCTCTCCTCGTTTTGACCTCTCAGTACCCGTTCCGTTTGTGTTCATCGTCGTGGCTAATGCTTCTTTCGCCACTTCAGTTTCCCGACTCTATCCGTATCTTCTCCATTTTTATTTCCTCTAATATGTAATTTGGTGTCCCATTACCCATTTGTTGTACCTCCTTTGTATTCTTTCTAACCTTCCGTCCTCATACCTCCATCAATACCCCTCTCACAATTGCGTCAAAAAGGTGTTTTCTTATTTGAAAACATTTTTGAAATTCCTCTCTCCCATTCTCCACACCTGTCTCATAGCCCTTCCCCCTTCCTTCTGCCGTTCGTGTCTCTCACCTTCCCCCCTGTCTCCTTTTTTATTGTTAATACCCGTTACCACGCCTTCCCTCGCCAGTTCTCTTCCTCTCTCTCCCACTAGTCCTTTTTTCTGTAACTCTAACTCTATTCTACATCTTCCACCACTAATCTACTATGTCCATTGCCTCTTTTACTCTCCGCTATCTCTCTAATTTCTCTCCGTATCCTTTTTTGTTCATAAGTTAGTTCGTAATGTACATACATTCTGCTGCCCTTTAACTTCCCTCTTCTTTTCCCATGTTAGTTCCGCGACTATTACTTTATTTCACCCTACTTCAATTTTTCCCGTCTCATTATACGTTTGCCTCTACTTGTAGTTTTTCTTTCAGCCATTCCTCCGTGTTTTCTTTCTCTCTCGCTCTCTCTTCCCTCTTCCCTCATTACTCTGTATGGTGATATGGTTCCTTGTCTTCTGTATTTCATTATTTTACTATCTTCTTCTAGTTTAGTTATCCTTTCCACCAAACCCGTTGCTCTTCCCTTCTCTTCATTTCCTCTCTTAATCCTCTTATTTCATCCGTCATCTTCTCTTTCATTCTTTCTATTTCCTAGTTTGTCTCCTTAGCTGCTCTTCTTATTTCCTTATTAAAAGCCTCCATCCATTTTTCCATTATCTTGTTCCGTGCTTTTCGCTCCCCGTCCCTGTTTAATAACTCAAAAAGTAAATGGGTGAGCTTTGAGGAATGCCGAGATTTGCGTCGGTTCCTTTTCGGTTTTTCTACGGGGCTATAGATTCGATAAAAATAGAAGGTGGTTATTGATCGAAAGGCGCGGCGGAAGCTACCGGAAAATACACGACATTGTACTCGGCTCATGCATTTGCGCGAGAGCGGTATATGAATGGTTTTCTTTCGCAAACTTGAGCGATGGGCAAATTAATTTTGGTGTTAAATCGCGCTACTAAAAACAAAAAAATCAATTTCTCACCAAACCAAAGATTATACGCGTGTATTACGTTACATTGAACTCTGTAGAATTTACGCTATTATCAACAAAGCCGCACTTTAACATCAGGATAGCTGAAGCTATATAAATCCAGTAAGTCAAATTTATCCGTATGTTTTGAACACTTGTGTCACATTGTCATACCACAAATACGAACTTCGACCTAGGGGAATACTGAGTCCAGACAATTTGTATGGAAATCAAGGCAACTTTAAGAGAAGGTATTGTTGAAAATGTTGTCGTTGCAAGTTAGATTTCTTGAGGGTATCATTACAATTTCAGTTGGCGGTCCGTGTATTGTAATAGCACTTAAGGACGAATTTTGGGACGTGCTGAATATTCAGTAGTTTATGAACAGGTGGTTAGTATCTTGGTGTGTGCAGGAACTCAAATAACTTATTATTTTTTGAATCGATGTACTCAACTATTTTGTATTCTTGAGTTTTTATAATAATATTATTGACCAGATCGATTAGAGATTTCCTATGTTAAGGGGAGCCAAATAGAACCAGATTTTATATATCAAGGAGTACACTTCCAGGAATGAAATACCTAGGACGTACAATTAAAAAATCAATTTCGTATTATAGAGTAATACCCCGCCTAAGTGGCCACTTCTTTATTTTACCTAACCCAACTATAAGGCATTTACTATTTAAAGTTAGTGTTCAAGCAAAACATTTCTAATACTTTCTAAATGGCTTCAACTTTGAAATAAATACATTTGAAAGTCTTAAGGTTCCCTCTTTACTATTTAAATAAAGGTTTAATTCTTTTTACCCTTAAAGGCACGGTAATGAGTTGAACATACAAATAGAAGAAAAATGCGATTACCTTGATATTTTAGATACCTACTGCTGGAGACTTCTTCCAATTCTTATCGTTATTTACTCTTCTACTTTTGTTAGATTTTTCAATCTTGTCTCCTCAAATTATTCAATTCCTTCCAATTCTGAAACATTTCCAAAATCTTCTTTGGATTATTCTTTCAATTTTTCTTATTCATAAAAATTCAATTTTAATGCTTTGTCACGCTGATACAAAAATCAATTTTTAACCATAACAAACCATTTGATACCTTAATTACTAATGCGTAGTAGTAGTTGTTCCGCATTTTAATTCGTTTTCCGGTTGATTCATTTTTGGAATGAGTAGTCAATTTGGAATGAACCGTCCTCGACAATCCAATAATTAATTGTCCGCGAGTTTTGTAATTAGCTTCACAAAGAATAAAAGTTTAATTTCTTAAAGAGAGAACGTTACGGAATCTTATGACAATAATATTTCTAACAGGAATTAGAGAAATAAGAATAATGGGTGCAGAGATCCGTCAACCGTGAAAGCATTGCGGTTTCTTTTCCTTCTACGAACACGTTGATAAGGCTAACATCCTTTGTTTTAACTTTTCGTTGCTTTTAACAACAATTATGTAACCTAAACCGAACCGAAATTGTTACGTTGGGAAACCGATTACCGCGAGAATTTTTTTTACCGTTATCGCATTGTTTTTCATAAATAATGCTGACCTAATTCAGGTGCACGCGCGCTATTGTCAAATTTTGGCATATCACGCCCCCGTTTTGCGAATATCCATTATTTACAAATTCTCATGGAAAGGCGAACCTTACGCTAGCTAGAGGTATAGTAGTAAACATGGCGCGACTTCGTTGTGCATTCAGAGTGCCGAAGTTCAAGAGGGTGCAGGAATGTGAGCAAAGCAGAACTTGCCAATTCATCGTTTATCATTTTTTCAATTTGATGAAATGCGATCTCGAGTCTACGAAATTGTGTAACTTTCCAAATGAACGATATTTGTAATGATATTGCAATTTCGCAGCGAGTGAACGATAAATACTAGCTTCATGATCGTTAATAACGTTTCAACAGAGGAAAACAAAACAAACTCTTTTGCAACTAACACTCCGAACACACCCCCGCCTCCCCCACGAAAATAAATGTCCACGCTTTATGAAAACTCATTTTTTTAAAAGAAGAAAAATAGTGAGCTTCGCTCAAGTTTTATGAGAATATTCGTCCTTGCTGAAACAAAATTTCGTGCCAGTTTTGTGGTAACCTATACCTTCTTTATTGTTAAAGATAATTAATTATTGGCTTTATTAAATACGAACCCAAGTATATTTTCTTGTAGTTTTGCTTTTCAAAAGTACCTATATCGCAAAATTTTATCGAAAATTTACGAATCACCCTATACTTAAACAAATCAATCCAGCATATTCTACATCAAAATTGTGTTTTAAGAAAGTTGTTTCACTTCCGAAAATTGCAATAAACACCTGAAATAGAATAATAAGGAAAATCTGACATGAAAACTCTATCCGGGTCGCGCAAAGGATTCGAATAAACACAATTAATTGATCGACAATGATAAAAATTTATTCCGAAATACTTGAAACAACTAAAACAAAATTCCTGAAAGAAAGAGAAGTTTACAAAGGTTGTTTGGACATAATACCCCGCACGCAGGCGGTCGATAAATAAAATTTTAAAATTACTTGCAGTTTTTCTTCTTTCTTCTAGAGTAAATTGTCCAAGATTTAGCGTAAACAAATTACACGCTCTTTTAACCCTCGCGGAACAGCCTCGTTTTTACGTTGATTCAAGTGTCCATTATAAAATAATCTCCTTCTTCAGGAATTTCAAAAGCATCGCCTATCACAATTAGACTTCGAAGGAATGCGTCCCCACTTACGCCGAAATGATGCGTAATTCATGGTCCTAACACATGCATCTTCTAACAGCGTTAAGAACAAGTGTGATAATTAAATCGCATGAATGGCTCCATGATGGGTCTGTGAGTTTAAAGGTGTGTTTATAAATCGGATGAATGGCTCCATGATGGGTCTGTGAGAAACCTCTGATAATTAAATTTCGTCCGATAACAAAACTTCTTATCGCAAGAGACCAGATGTGACCTTTATTGTATCAACGCAACCAGATGTGTCTAACTTAAAGCGTCTTATCTAAATTGAATAAATGGCAAAATTTAAACAAGAAAACAATCCTTAAAACGAAAAATAGACCCTGACATAACAAATTCAAGTAGAATAAACCAGTGATGAAAAAAGAGGTAGAATAAGACTCGTTAAATTTTTTATTAAAGTTTACTCTGCACTTTAATAATAAATTCTGAGTGTTGGAAGGAGATGTGAGAGAGCATATTTATATCCGCCCTGTATATTGAGGATGTGAACAATTTTAATGGGAGGGGTTTTGTCTGGAAGAGCTACGTTTAAAAAGATCCAAAAATATGGGGTTTCTTATTCCATTTTTTCTTTTGACTCTCTGGAAACTGACTTCACGAGTACGTCCTTTTGTAAAATTTAAACTACTACAGTTTTCAATATATTTAGTTTGTTCTTTTTGAATTAGGTAGCTTATAGCTGTGGCACCTGAGCCAAGAAAAATCTTGACGATTAATGTGCGCATACAGTAAAAATCATGTGCGCATGATGCCAACTTTCTTATTATGGAGATATTTCTTTGAAATTTTAACCAAGGATGCTTTGAAGCAAAATCTGGTTTTCGGTAGTATTTTCTTTGTTATTCATTTTACTTAATTTTTGTTATTTTGCATGGGCGAATGGATCCTGAATACGGTCCTGACTGTTTAAATGTGTGAAAACTTAAGGCGCCGGGAAGTCAAGTGAGATGACGAAATTAACTGGAATTATTTGACGATTTTTTAAGGCTCACATGGAATTTGATTTTTAGATTTTTAATAATTTTTGGCACAATAAATTGCTTTGGTGAACGTTTTTTTAAATAAAATTAAAATTTGAGTTTTTCTGTTAAAGTTGATTATGTAATATGATAAGTTCTTTATGCTGCTATGCTGGCCTGGAAAAAATTATTGCAGGTAATAAACTAGAAAGAAACCCAATAAGCATTGTATGAGTGAAGCGAGACATAAATTTACCAATTTTGAAACTGATTATGTAATTAAATGTGTCATTGATACTAGTCTACTCAAAAGACGCCTTTAGTTTCTAATATATTCTAACTCACTTCAAACTCTTGTAATGCTTGTTGGTTTTTTTCTAGCTTATTTTAAATCAGAGGGGCAGCTCTCAAACAAAACATTTTGTTTGGAAGAAATGCTTGTTTTTTTATATAATTAATTGTGCACAGAGGGGCTCACCTTAGGAATTTCCAAAGCGGTAAGACATGCAATGTACCTAGCTTAAATGGGGTCAAAGTTTCTCCATTTTTTGTGACAAAAAAACGCTTTCGAAATTTTTGCAAAATCTTTGAAAATAACTGAGATATCACAGAAAAACTGAAAATGTAAAATTTCGTTTTCATTTTCCCTAGCTTGAACGGTCAGAAATGGACGGTTCGCGTTAGCACCTTTTATGTGCCTTTTTTTTCTGAGAATTTGAATCTGTTATCAGAATTTCCATAACACGCTAGATGTAGAAGGGGCAGGTACTTTCTTATTCTTATAGGCTTCTGCTACAGTGGAATGAGATAAACGACAAAACAAAGAAAAAATAATGACGTGTCACACTCGATACTTTTTTGAAAAAAATACGCTATTATATTCGTTATGGCTGGCTGTCCGGCTGAGATCTCAGCTAGAGACTTCAAATTTTCACTAAAAGCTTTCTGCTGTAGTGTAGATGGCAGGCTCTATTCTATTTTGAGTTAGATTACTCATGAGATAGATAATTTTAAACTTCGGTAATAAAATACTGATCCGTATTACCAAAAATGCGCCTTACATCATGCATATGCTGATTTACAACTTGTTTTATTAAGTCAATTAAACGTTACCTATGCTACCAAACTGTGCGAACTGTATTTTTTAAGAACAATTAAGCCAAAACCACATACGTGGTTATTTCCATAGCAACCTACGCACATAGGCCGACGGACGGACTACTTTTAAAGCCGATACGATGGTGTCGTGTATAAATTAGGAGCGATTTTGGCCAATAAAGTGATGGATGCTGAAATGAATTTTTTATAGTTTACATCAGTAACAATTTTGACGTTTTTTCCCAAAAATATGTTGTCACCACTCACCACAGGTATACATGGGCCACTTGGGAATTGAGCAATAGAAAGAAAATTGATGCATAAATAACGATTTTGACATCCTTTGAGTAACAATATTTCGGTCGCCAAAAATACACATGTGTCATTTCTTGGTCATCGAGTTTGATCATTTCCCCAACAAAATTGGTGCATAAATAACGATTAAGACCGATTTAGGGCAACAACATGATGAATGCAAAAGTTAATTTGTGATAGTTGCACACCCGGAACCCATAACCTTTCCTATAAGGAAACGCTGAAGTCGATACGAAGTGTAGGAACTGAGCTATAGCACGGAACGACAGACAGGCGGACGGAAATGTGAAGACATAAGCACACCACTTTCTTGGGTTACGCTAAAAACGAATTTCTCTAGCGGTTGGTATATGCGAGGCACACAGCAATGAGCAAATTATTAATATTTCGCTCGCCCGCTCTGTAGAAATGTTTGCCCGCTCTTAGAAACTAATCTGGCTACGGGCCTGCCCTAAAGTCTTCCCCCCTAGGCTCTAGTCTACTCAGCCTCAGTCCTCAGTTAATGATATCGACTTTTTTCACGATCCCCTAAATTAAATAATAAATCAAATTAGATCTTAAGTCCTAATATTTGTTCAGAGCCCCAGTGCCATGTAATTGGAATTTTTATTCTGTATGGTTTCTGGTTAAACAAATAAATAAATAAATAAATTAAACAAATATAGCAAACGAGCTCCTGGGTATGGCTATAGCATGTGCAAACCCAAATTTTAAACCTGATGTTAGTTTTGCTTTTATTTAAAGTGTATATGTATGAAATTTCATTTGAATGCCTCCATAAATAAGCTGCGCATGCGCAAAACCAAATTTCATTTAAATCCCCCTATAAATCAGAAAGTGGTCACTGCGCATGCGCAAAACCAAATTTTGAAACTGGTGTTAAATTTACTTTTATTCCAAGTGGCTATGTATCAAATTTTATTTAAATCCCTCCACAAATAAGAAAGTTGGCACTGCACATGCGCAAAACCAAATTTTGAAACTGGCGTTAAATTTGCTTTAATTCCAAGTGGTTATGTACCAAATTTCATTTAAATCCCCCTATAAATCAGAAAGTTGGCACTGCGCATGCGCAAAACGAAATTTTGAAACTGGCGTAAAATTTGGATTTATTCCAAGTGCCTATGTATCAAATTTTATTTAATTGCCTCCAATAAATAAGGAAATTGGCACTGCGCATGCGCAAAACCAAATTTTGAAACTGGTGTTAAATTTGCTTTTATTCCAAGTGGCGATGTATCAAATTTCATTTAAATACCTTCATAAATAAGAAAGTTTGCAATTCGGTCTGTAAATGGTCGAGATGCGCAAAGGGCACTGTGAATGCTGATCGATTAGGTTCAACTTTTGGAATTGTGTTTTATATGGCTAAAGCTATGCGCATATTGAATTCCATGCAATTCGGTTCATAACTAACGGAGATGTCAAAAGGGCCTACTTTATTTTTTGGGCTACATTGCCAATTCACGAACTCCGATCTACAAATTTGATAAAGAATCCACCTGCAAAATTTTATCGTAATCGGTCCATTCGTTTATGAGTTATCGTGGTAACGGACGGACGGACGGACGGACAGACACAACAAAATTATAAACTCGCTAGGAGCCCGTTAATTAATAAATAAATAAGGACGTTCCTTATAAAAATTAAAGAATGGAGAAATAAAATAGTGGTAGTTCCATTTAAAAAGAAATAGTTATGGCCCTTTGAAACTTTACCATTTCATTGTAAACACCCTGTATTACTAAATCAAACTTTCTGATTATCAAAGTGTTCATAACAGTGAGGCTCGCCTAATGCTTATGGGGAATTATTCGGGAAAAAGTGAAGAAGTTGGCAACAATCAACATTGACAACAAATCAAAAAGTTTCAATGTAGAGGTTCACAAATGACACCGAAACAACTAAAAAAAATCATTTATTTATTTACGACATAAAACTGGGACACCCTGTACATTAAAAAATAATCTCTATAGATGCGCCACAATCCCTTTGTGTTAGGGTTTACCAGGTATGAGCTAGGAAAGGCCGACGTAATGTATAAAGGTGCGTACAGACTTGAGCACGCACGCGAATGAGGCAAGCCGAGCACGAATGAGCATACTAGTGTGGACGTCGGTCCGAGGCAGAATGAGGAAGAAAAATCTGCCTCGCCTTGTGCGCCGTATGTGCTCGGGGCGAGCCAAGTGCTGTCGGTCCATCAAAGAGATTCGTGCTCGGTTCGTGCTCAGTGGGGACGTCTTTTCGTAGCGCGTGCACTCCAACGGGAATTTTCATTTAAACATCAGCAGTTCTGTAGGTAAGTTCGCATACATAAACAATAAAATTTGATTTCAATTGAGAACTCTGTGGTGAATTTCAGCAATACCTAAATTGAATATTTACGATGCAGTACTTGCAACATTTCTTGATAAATACAAGTTTGATGACCATCGATGTCTTCGCCTCTTTTTGCTGTCCTTTTTTTTAAATAAACTGTACATTACAATGAAACTAGCGCTAGCAACCGCCACATCAACGTTATCCATCTTTGAACGTACCGAGCGCCCGAGCACGACTGGAGCAGCTTCGCACACAGTTGCGCATCTTGCCTCGTGCGTAAACAAATTTCATTCCGTTTTGCAACCCGAGGCAGAACCGAATGCCTCGGCTTGCCTCATTCGCGTGCGTGCTCAAGTCTGTACGCACCTTAAGGAAATTTTTCAAATCGTAGGTACGCGATCACCTTTTGGAGTTCAGGATCATAGTAAAATGTCATGAAGACCACCTTGAGTGCATCAGTATCAATCGATGCAATTGTAAAAGGTCAAGCGTACTACGTAAAGTTCTACTTCCCGCTGATTAAATTTTAATTAAAAGTCAAAAATTTGCGAGCGAATCTGTTTCGAGCCGATTGCGCGAAACAAGAGAAGGCCGAATCGATTTTTATTTCCCCACAATCCGTACTTACGCTATTTTTAACAGAAAAAGGCGTTCGTAGTTGCATGAAAAATTACATCGTTTCGTTTTGTGTACGATCGCGATACGTATCTGAATCATATGTTTAGAAAGTTGGCGCTTGCGTGTCCTCGTTGTGTAGTTTACTCGGCGCGCGCGAGAGAGAGAGAGAAAGAGAGGTAATGCACAAGGCACAAACATTCCCGCTAACTTCAACCTGAACCGCTGCTACGGTGTGTGTGTTCGATGTGCTCCTCAGTTGCTCTACCTGCGCATCCGGAAATCTTTACGTTCAACAGGTGGTAGATACGGCGAGGTTATCGATACGTGACTTCTTGTGAAAAATCTGTGGTGATTTTTGGTTTAGTTTGTGTGCGCCCGATTTTATATTTTTAATTAACATGTGATGTGATTGTTCGATTTTAATGTCGCCATACAGCCGATACCGGCCTTTGCCGGCTAACGAAGCAATTAGTGTACTTCAACCTCCGGCGGGATGCCGCCCCGCGGGCACCACGACGGCGTGCAGGTTTCTTAGGTGGATTTCGAAATTGGGACCCCAGACCGTTAACAAGCAAGGCATAGGTAAGGACAAAGTCAGCTGATTTTTTAAGCCCTTCGCATTTTTACCGCTTCGCCTCCTATACGGCCTCCCGGAATGGCGTGATGTATATGCAGAAAAAAACCGATAGCATAAAATGAAAGTGAGAGTCTTCAACGATAATTGCTTATTGCAGTTTTGAACTAATAGGTATTTCATCATTAAATTTTAGATCGCGCTTGCAAAAGGTGAATGTCGCAATTTTTTTCGCGTAACAATAGCTGCAGTAAAAGTTGATGACCCACCGAAGGGTGGTTCACTTCAGAGCTAAAATGTCAGATTGACGGAGCTCTGCCCCCAGGTGTTTCTCTATCTTAACGCAGCGTGAGTTATACAGAAATTTTCGGTTCCTGACGTGTTCGGGCGACATGAATCAAAAATGTCAGGGTTAATTGGTTTGATTAATTTAGATTATACGAAAAGTAAGTGTACGACATGTGCATCAGTGGGACGCGTATAAGCTGTCTCACGTTTGTTGCAATTGTTACATTTCAAACTCCACGAACCTTTCGATTTGAAATTGTGTTACAATCACCTTTCAAGTGGCATTTTCAGGCGTAATTCTCTCAGAAACATCCAAAATGAGCAAGGAAAATCGCGTCAATGGGGAAACTCCCGATTCGTATCAGGTTTGGTTTTCCCTTAGTAATATGGAAAAAAGCATTTTAAGTTAGTGTTTAGGCGAGCGTTTAAAAAACAATCCCTTCTCCTACAATAATTAAGTTACGAACAGATAAGAAATGTTTCTGGTCAGTGGGACAGAGGTTTTTAGAATTGATTCTTTTCCGTGACAGCTGGTGATCAACAAATTTGCGGAACGTTCCACCAAATTTGATTAACGCGTGTAACCCACCTTTCGCAAAGTAACTACTACTCTCATTTGGTGTTAAACTGTCATGATTCAAATGCGTTATGACATTTTTCTTGAAAATCTTGTAAGAAAGCTTCTTTATTTTTCGGATAATTGTTAAGTTAAATGTACACAATAATGAAACTTGTCTTGCTTTTTTTGGAATTGCGAAGAACACCAACTAGGCTCCATATCTTATCTTCCAATTACAAAAGTAACGACATTGTCTCAGATAAGATAAAAACTTGAAGGGTTATCGTATAGTGAAAATAGCCTTCAAAAGGAATTTCCAAGAATGCGTTTTTCAGATTTGCAGATATTTCTTAGAATGTTTGCATAATTGGCCGAATCTCTACGAGAATTCCCATAGATGCTCCTAAAAACGTCTAGAGATCACTTTCTGCATCGTGTCGATTTGTAACTAAACAGCAGTTACATCAGTAAGAAAAATTGCGCAAAAATCATTATTGACGAAGTTGAGTGTATCAACTACAACCCCTTATTCTGTCCCACTTTAACCTTCGGCAACTATCTTAAAATTAATCCATCCCAACCCCATATTTACCAACTTTGCCTTTAAAGTAAATCAACCTCGAAATCAACTTTTGCTTTGCACTGTTTTAAATAAAACTCTATAGCTCTATACAGGGTCTTTTTTTGGGAGCTTTAGTTAAACGTTGCTGGGAAAGTGAAATAGGTCTGTTTTTGAAAATTTGTAATTGCATTTTTGCATTCTATGTGAAATTTCAGTTCATTTGATACGCACATGTCGATATCTACAATTTATGGTTTTTAACTCTGTTTTTAATCTATTTTGACCTCGATTTTGACTTATAAAAACGGCGAAAGAATTTTTTATGAAATGACAATACTACTAGGATGATGGAGAATCAAAATTGGCATATTTTGATATTACAAAAGAATACTCGAGATTTCCTAAATTCCTAGAGACCACCCGAGATTCCTAGAGACTCCCCGAGAATACCCAAAATTCGCAGATTTCCCAAGGATTGCCAGAGACGAGGCCAGAGATTTCTGAAGAATTCCCAGGGGCGTCCCCAGAATTCCTAGAGGGATCCTCGTAATTCCCACAGACTTCCCAAGAATTCCCAGAAAGGTGTAATGTTCAAGAGTTATGTGTTGACTTAACAAATCTAACATTACAATCGATAAAAACTTGGATATACTCAGACACAAACATTTACTTGGAAAAGAGACAAACATTCTAAAAATTCACGTACAAACGTTACAAATGAATCTAAAAATGTGCCTTGGCTTGCATAGATACCACTGCCCAAAAGCTTTTCAAACTTTTCTTTTATGTCTAAGAATATGTGTACCAAATTTGGTTCTGATAGGTTCAGCCGTCCAGACAGACCCCGGACAGACTGACATGATCTAGATTTTGTTTGACTCGAATTCCAGGTGCAAAACGTGTATTTCCGTCAAAAAAAGGGGAGGGGGGAGGGTAATTTTTTATCCCAATACCTAACGCATGGGCAACTATACATAAATAATTTTAAATATTATTTGAGAGTTTTTTTCTTTGTCTTTATACTTCGAGTTGTACCTTTTACAAATGACGTCTTTTCTTTTATATCAGGTCGATGGTCGAAAGGTTTTCGTGCAAACATTTCTATAGGTCCGAAAAATATGTACTTTTTTAGGTTACCACTTCACGAGGGAGTAATACATGAGCAAAATGTTGTACGAAAGACTACCAGTTGCGAAAGACTACCATAGGACTACCAGTGACTACAAGAGACTACCCCATGAATACCAGAGATTACCATATGAATACCAGAGACTACCATATGAATACCAGTGACTACCACATGAAGGCGGCGAGATAAGGAGTTGTACCTGGACTGCGACAAGTGTTGGGTAAGATCCTTTAATTCTAGATCTAGATACACCTCCAGATACATTAAAAATCATGATCTAGATCCAGATCAAAGATCCGCACCTAGGTCAAGATCGTCCTAGAATGATCTAGATCCTTTATAGATCCTTCATAGGTAAATCTGATTTACATGGGTGGATTTGATTCATTATTCGGAAAATGCTTAGGTACTTATCTCATTCTGTGTAACCCCTTCAGGATTTACTTTTATCTATGCAAAATTCGCAAAACAGCAAGAAAAATGATGCGTCAACTCTTGTGAAAAAGTCCTTCTTTGAAAATTATAATTACCACCTACATCTGAATTACTACTTAAGGCAAAGTGGTGTGCTTACCTACATAACAATAAAGTGTTTTTCGGATAATTCGGGTACAGCGGCGGCGGCATGCCCATGAATCAGTTGTACAGGGTGAATCGAGGAGTGAGTCAACTATTGCGCGGAGAAACTTAATGCCTTGAAGATAAGATTTTTCGATAGAGTGCTTATGTATTATGATCTGGTTGAATATTCTTCACATTTTAAAAATATTTGGAATTATACAGGGTGCGCCCACAAAGTAGGGCGGCCAAATGGTACATTTTTTAAAATAGAACCCCCTGTATTAGAATGCATTTTTGAATTCTACGTTTAATTGTACGTTTTTTTAATTACATGGTTAATATTCGAACTTATATATTCCTTTTAAGAGAATGTCAAAAACTCAATCTATTTACCTTTCTTATAAATTATACAATAAATGGCCATATAATTGGCGCACACTTAATGAATTCAGTCTCAAAAGTAAAATCAAAAGTTACTTGCTAAACAATCCTTTCTACCACTATGAAGAATTCTTAAATAGTACCATGTGTGATAAAGTGTGATAAATCTGTTTAATGTATTCTATGTAGTTTGTCATATCATATATTGTCCATGTTTTTTACTTTACACAACTGTTATATTTGTACCTATATACTTTATATATTTTTGACAATTGTGAGTACATCATGTTGTATAATAACAAGCAGATATATTATTATTAAAAGCTAGTACTTTTAAAGATAATTCGATTTTTAAGAAAAATTGGGCATTTGCAAGCGTCAGTATATTGTCAAAATTATTACTTAAATTTTGATTCCAGGTTTTATATCTATTATCCTGAGTTAAGTAAAAGCCAAATAAATACATCTACTATAAAACATTAAAAAAATTATATTTATTAATTCATTTTTCTAATAATTTATTTAAGTCTATAAAAACTAGAGAATAAATTTGATAGTAAAAACATAAACAAATATCTTAGTTTTTCTACTTTTTATATTTTAATCTGAAATAAGTTCTAATTTACTTTTACATAATAACAAGGTGAATATGGAAAAAAATGAAAGTAATATCACTGACTGGATGACATTAGAAGTTAAATTAAATTTGATATGTAGTCAAATGTTTTTACTTATTCTCCAGTTTATGGACTTAATAAATAATAAATTGTTTGAAAAATAAATTAATCGATATGATTTTCGTTTTGGACGAGATAGATTAAAATTGCCTTTTTTTACATGACCACCTCACTATTATGTAAATTACATATAACTTATTTAAGATCAGAATATAAAACCCAGGAAAACCATGATATTTCGAAAACTATCAGAGATAGGTATAGGACATTATTATCAACAGTTGAAGGTTTTTGGAGGAGCTAAATGATGACAGAAAAATATACAGGGTGTTCCATTTAAAAAGTGAGATTTTTTAATATGAAGTTTTGCAACTTTGGACCTACCAAAAAACACCCTGTAAGCTATATTTTTAATGTTTCATAGTAGATGTATTTATTTGACTTTTACTTAACCCAGGTTAAGATATAAAACCTGGAATCAAAATTTCATTAATAATTTTGATAATATATACTGACGCTTGCAAAGGCCAAATTTTTTTTAAAAATCGAATTATCTTTAAAACTACTAGCTTTTCGGATATTAACCATCTAATAAAAAAGACGTACAATTACACGTAGAATTCAAAAATGCATTCAAATACAGAGGATTCTATTTAAAAAAATGTACCAATAGGGCGCCCTACTTTGTGGGCGCACCCTGTATAATTCCAAATATTTTTAAAATGTGGAGAATATTCAACCATATCATAACATAATACAAAAGCACTCTATCGAAAAATCTTATCTTCAAGGCATTAAGTTACTCCGCGCAATCGTTGACTCACCCTGTACTGTAAAAAATTACCGATACTACCCCCTAAGCTAAACTACCCGTTGTGCTAATGAGTATTGACTTTCTGCTTAAAGCTCTCTACTCTTAAAAGGATGGTAAATCCCAAAAACTTGAATGGAACACATTTATTCTTAATATAGAAAGGATTTACTCCGCCAACGTTAAAAACATTTATAACATAAATAAATTAAAATTGATCTTTGGATCTACTAGTGGAAGATCTATTATCTCGTCTATTATAATATAATCTAGATCTAGATACAAGATCATCTTCTAAAAAGGATCTAGATCCAGTGATCCAGATCTAAGATATATGTGATTATCATGGAAACGTTGGCCTCGACCTTGGCATGTTTTTAAACACACAACACAGATTCATTATTACTGATTGAATCGCTACCCCCTCTAAAACTGAATCGTCACCTTCAATCACCAGCACTGCAACAATCAATCCAATTAATTAAAAAAGTTTGCGTTTGATAGACAAAATCACAAAAACCATAGTTTATGCCGGAAATACCTACATACAAGCAAAATGGAAAATAATAAAAAAGTTAGTAAATGCTCATAGGAATACCAAAGACTACAACCAGAAAACCAGCGATTACCACTGACTACCATCGGAATACCAGAGATTACCATTGACTACCACGGGAATACCAGAGACTACCAGTCATTTGTACGAAAGAATACCACACCGACTAACCCCTCGCCATTTCATTATCATCCATATTTGTTTTTAAGTTTTTAAAGCACGCGCAACCGAGTTTAATGGCGCGACGCGTGGCGGAGTGCGTGTAAACGTTGCAAGTGCTTTAAAGGCCAATTATTCACGTGTTTCTTGTAGTATTTTTAACGCATTTTCCTTGAACGCTATTGTCTCCACTTCGTCCGTCTGTACCACTACTAGTCCTTCAGAGTCAGCTTTTCGTTGGTTCGTGGTTTCTTTCTTATACGTTGTAGTACAGCCCAGAGAATAACTGCCATAGTAACATGTATCCCATTGGTTGACGCAATGGTAACCAACGCAACCATCGACATTTATTCTATATACAGTTTATTCTCGGTATATACCTGCATTGTAGAATCGGACCAAGTGACTAAGTGAGCTGTTTATTCGTAATTCTATGATTGCCTTTGTAAATAAAATGAAAAAGATAATAATACACAGTCCATTTAATGGCTTGTTTCAAAAGCAGAAGAAAAGTTGGTAGGTGCAAAACCTAAATCCAGTAAAAGTTACTATAAAGAATAGCACTTGTGTTTCAATGGATATTGTGATGCAGGTATAATAAAAAAAACTACCCTATATGCATTCAAATCATATTCCGATAGATGGCGTTGCAATATCATTAATGAGACTTCCTTGAGAATTCCTATATAGTAATCAAGAACTCCTAGAGAATGCCCAAGAATTCCCAAAGGATTCCTCGGAATACCCAATGAATTCCTCAGAATTCCTGATTCCCGTACAAAGGAATTCCCAATGTAACAACCCCTTGTAAAAAACTGTACCATTATCGCCCATTTTCTTTCCATAATGTGCATTCGATGCAACCAGGGGAACCGGCCAAGACTTTTTAAAATTAATTTTACAAACATTTTAATCAATCATAAATATGACGATTTTTCTTATAGATAACCCCTGATCTGACAATAAATAAATGGTTAACACTGTACCTCATAAACAGAATGATCTGGTGACACAATAATAAGGTGGGAACGGTCTCCTTACAATGATACGGAAAAAATCTTGGAGCTGCACGTTGGAACTTTCCGACGGTAAAAAATGCTTCAGCTAAATCAAAAGTTCTAGGATGTAGTTTTTTTAGAACAGTTAATCCTTGTATTCGTGGATTGCAAGCATGTAAGAACGGGGAACTTTTGTTATTAACGGGGTTTAGAATTTAATATTGACTGAAATTAATAATTTGTAAACAAGATTCTTGAAATAAAGAGAAGCTTACACAGCTTGTTTTTACATGGTACCCCGTACGCAAACGGTCGATAATTACAAATGAGAAAATCTTCTCTTTTAATAATTCTATAATCTGGTCGTGATCAGATTTACGATAAACTGGCACACTTAACACAAACTTGATGATAAACGAATTGGCATGCTGAAGACGATGACAAAACTTTCAGTGGCTGTGCGAAGATTTACACTTTTAACGATGAGAAAAAGAGAACCTTGACAAATGCACCGTACGAGATATACAGTCCGTTAAATTAAAAAAAATGTTGCGGATTTTAGGGCTTAGTAAAATGTTTTTTTAGACTTAGATGAATTATTCGAAAAATGAATTATTAATCGATATGATTTTCATTTTGGACGAGGCAGATAAAAATTGCCTTTTTATTATGGCCACCTCGTTATTATAGAAATTACATATAACTTGAGATTAGAATATAATAACCAGGAAAACCAAGATATTTCGAAAACTATCAGAGATAGGTATAGGATATTACGGGAAATTATTATCAAAAGTTGAACGTTTTTGGAGGATCTAGAAGATGAAATACAGAGTGTTCATTAAAAAAAGTGAGATTTTTTAATATGAAGTTTTGTATATTTCGATAGTAAGCATTTAAACAAAATTGATGACTAAGTGAGTATAAAATACCATATACAGGGTGTTACATATAAGTATGTTACTAATTGGGTGGCAGAACGGATCGAAACAAGCACTTTTTCAAATAAATTGAGGGCCCAATGTGTTTTGTTTGGGAGTATCAACGCATTTTGGTGTAACAAATAGTGAACGACAACTAATTCAAAGATAAAATTGCAAAAAAGGTAACTAACAAAATTGTTTTCAAAACACTCCCCAATTTTTTACTCAAGTTGAAAAAATACATACGGGACCAATGTATTGCTTCTGATTATTACCTGAAACTAATTTAAGGTGGTGTTAATGACTATTTTGAAATGTTTCCAAAAGAATTTTTTGCAGGTGTATTGCAGTGTGTAGGTTCTGAAAAAATATAGGTATTTTGTTTTCCCTTAAATGTCGTTTTTACTCGTATATCTAGGTAGATTACATAATATTGTTCCCTCGTATACAATGAAAGTATGTCCTTGCTTCTTTCAGTTCAAAAATCCAATTTTCTTGCCAATCGAAAGAAAAACACGTTTTTGTATCTGTCCTGTGTCCCCTTAAAAATTTAAGTTATTGTACAGTCATTTTAGATTATGAGGTTGAAACGGTCGATGATAAAGTCAGGGGAAGTACAAAATCTGCTGATTAACATATCAAAATCCGAAAATGACCGCGAAAGTTGTAAATTTATTGAAAACAATTGATTACGCCAAAGCGTCAGCTGATTTGCGTTGATGGAAAGGTAACTCGACGCTCATTGGCTCATTTAAATTTATTTCGTAGCGCGACTTCAAATCGAGGCGGCGGCGGCGTGCGCATCAGCTGACGCTTTGGCGTTGGAAAGTGTTTCCACAATTTTTAACGTAAAAAATAGTAATTGTCGACATATTAATTTCTCCACCAAATGGTATTTTTCCAAAGAAAAAAATTCGCCCTTATGTGATGGTTTTGTCCGTCTGTTTTTCGTCTAACTCGAGAACGAAAACAAGTTCAAGGATCAGTGCTATTGAATATGAGCCGGATCAGAAGTCTAGTTTCCGAATACAAGCGTAATGACAAGAAATTTCCCTACTGGAAATCTTAGGTGATTCTTCGTATCTTGTTTACTAGCGCTATCATATATTTTAAGGTCGAAATTAAAGTTGTAAAATTCAAACATCATGATCGATGTATCTTTTTGTTCAGTTTCATTACGTCACAATGTACATTATTGATGACTAAAAAACCCATTATGTTAATTAGATATTTGAGTAATGCGTTCCATTTCCTCGGGCGAAATACAGTTGCATTGCTTGGAGTTAAACGGAAGAGTGGATACAATTTTTCATAAATTGAAACAATGACACCGAATAAATAAGGAAACTTGCTGAAATATTAACCCGTAATAAAAGACGAAACGAAATAGTTTTATTGGAACCGGTCTTAAAAATAAGTTAGAAAAACAACTTGCCCTTTTATTTCCGAGTTTGATTTATGCCGGGTACCGTATTTATTTTGAATTTATTTGACATTTTTATAAATCTCAACTGTTCGCTGGATGCTCCCAGACTTTAAAAATATTGCATCCCGTTTTATATTTGTAAAAGTGTTAAGGCGCCACCGTGCGTTCTGCCTACTCCACTTGAAACCATTCTTTTTTATACACCTCCATTAACAATTTGTGCAATTTACGAAAGTAGAGTCGACGGCCCGGTCTCCCTAATTTCGTATTCCCAGAAGTCGGCGAGAGGCCGCATTGTCGCTATTGTAAATTTTCTAAATTAGGTTCGTACGTTATGCATTACATGCCATACGGTTGTACGCATAAATTATGCCAATAGTATTTTTAGTCGCGCGTTACGTAACCGAATTTAACAAATTACTTTAAAGCGCGTTTTAAAAAAAATCGTGGAAGTGGGTGCGCTCGTTAGGTCAAGGTGAAATGACTACACCTTATTAATTTCCCAAAAAAAACCATAGAAAAATAAAATATAAATTGATGGATGTAATTAATTTCAAATTACGCACATGTAGTGAATTTAATTTATAGGAAATTATGGGGGGTCCATTATCCTCGCCATCTCTTCTCGCTAAGAAAATACCATAGGAAAACATTAACCAAATGCACCTGTGGGGTCATTTAAATAACTTTCTTCACATGTGCATTTTTCTGATAATTCCATTAGGTTTTCGATTTTTCATAATATTTGCGTACATTACACTACAGGGTGAACATTTTCTCTGGAACACTGAATACAAGATTTTTTTAAAGAAACTTTATGGTATCAAAATTAGAAAAAGGTTGACTTTAAATATGTGGGCAGTGGTGTACTTTTACATGGTGAAAAAAAACGTTATTCTTTTGTTGGTTACATCAAAGCATTAATTGTAAACAAAAATCATTAATAACTAATTCTATTTGCTTAAAATTATTTACAGTGGCGTGCGTCTGCAGAACTAAGGGTTACTTTTTTAATGGAAAGTACTATTTTTCCTGAGGTACTAATAGTACCTTTTTTTAATGTGACAACAAAAAAACATGATAAAACTATGTAGTGAAATCATCACATTAATTAGCACAACTAATTTTCCTAATTTGAGTTTTTCTTTTAAATTTGATTACGTAATATAATAAATTTTTTACGCTGTTACATCAAAAAAAGAGTACCCTTTAATAGTATGTAATGAAAACCAGTAGTTTCCATTAAAAAATATGCCCCCCCCCCCTTGACCATGCAGAAGTACGCCACTGACCACAATTTGACAGTACGTAGCTTGGTAGCAAATTTTTTATAATATTGGATACCATAAAAAAAAGTTCAAAATTGTTATTTTGAAGATATATCCAGTGTTCCAGACAAAATTCCCTGTATACTCATCGTGGTTCGATGGCCATTGAGTAAGCGCAATGGGAGAGAAATTGTAGCAGAATGCTAAGGATTGTTCAGCCGATATTTTTGAAAACATAATAAAGAAAGAAATAAAAAAGAACATTTTTGATTCCCCTTCGATAAATTTCATGATTTTTAACATTTTTAATGGCGCCCCCTACCTCTAGATAGCCGAAACTACATCATTTCCACCGATACCAAACTTTCTAAGAATATTGGTAGATTCAGACTTTGAATTCTTGCTGAATCATAATCTGAAAAATTAAAATAAACACATTTTTGCGTAAATAAGAGAATGTCATAAAAGCTAGACTATTGTTATTATTATATTTGTTCAGTGAACCAAATTACTTTTGCCAAGTGAATCTTAGAAGGCAGGCGTCAAAGCCACCTATTCACTTACGAACGAAATGTAAAAACAAATAATAAACTATAAAAGATAGACAGAGATAGATCATATATGAAAGGAAGCAGAATTTTACGATCTTTCAAATCGCTTAATAAAAATATGCATTCTATTTCTAAAAAATTACGTTTTCGTTGTTTTTGTAATTGGACGAACGCCACTGAAGACCACCTTTGAACATGAGATCAGATACACAAAAGATAGAACAGTATTAGAACCGAGGTATGAACTCTTAAGTTCAAGCATGATTTCCAGTACAAGACAGAAATTTTTACTAACCTCAGATATCTAATGCCTTACATTTTTAGAATACGAATGTATTCCTATTTCCTGTACTCTACCACTCCCCCACCCACTTGTGATATACTATTGGAATGCTACTGAAAAGTGCTTTTCATTTATACTGTAGGGAGTATTCCAGGCAACAGGCGCCATCAAGTCGATAAAAGATTAGTTACCAGCAAGAAGGAATGAAAGCGGACACGACGCATTCTTTCCTTGAAATATGATACGCTCCGGAGACTCTTCGAGAGTGATTTTTCTAGAAACTTCTCGTTTGCTTCATAAGCAAATTGAAGCGTATTTAATGGAAGTTCCAACATCGACGCCGAAATGATTATTAATGAATTTCGCGCTTGTATGTGATAAATTTGTATATAAGACTTAATTAAATTAGTATTACATAAATGTCACGTAATTAAATTTTACGTTGCAATACCATAAAAGGCACATTTTGGTAAGCCGTTCATAATTCACTTTATCAAAAAGGTATACGATCAATTGATGTAATTAATCTACAAAAGACAAGGTGTTTTGTACGTCTACTCGTTCGTTGGCAAGCAAATCTGAGTAGACTAGTGACAAATATTACGTTTATGTTATTTGTATTTCTTTATCACAATTACATCTTGGAATAATAAAATTAAATCCTTTGTAAGTGAAACTGACAGTTTGTTGCGAAATGTAGGAAAACCTTTACTTTTGTGTTTTATTGCTAATTGAATTAATTACATAAAATGTGCACTTTTGTTGAGTATCAATAAAAGCACTTTTTAGAACTTTTCCAATGATGTATCGCAAGTTCTAGGTTGCAGTTTGAAATTTTTAAGTCGAGGATTTTATTATTTATGTATATATAGCGATACTTTAACATTAGGTATATACCGTTACAAACATTATTCACAAAAGTTTCGCTATGTAATGTAATGTAACTACATAAATAATAAAATCGAAGAGTGGTTTATATTTTGGTGTGGTCGAGAGCGTGTATTATTTTCGGAGAAATTAGTGCTAACACGAAAAATTTAAATTTGGGCGACGTTTAATTACATAGCATAATTTACGAACTGAAACTATTACGGTAAGTTCGAGCAATAGTGGAAATTTTAAACGCGCGAAATTGAATTCTGTGACCCTAATAACTCAATAGAACTTTCATGTTTTATACATCTACATTTGCCGTGGGCTTACCTAATTTTGAGTGACCCTAAATTTGAACTGCCAATCAAAGGTGCCATTCATTATACGAGACCTGAGAATATATATCGCGTTGTCCTTTTCAAGAGTTGGATCAATTATCGATTTGTGATTGTACGAGCCAGGAATACCGACATTAGCATTGCTGTATAATTAGGGTAACAATTTTATTGTATTCAAAACAGTAGGTTCACTTTATGGATGTTGAAAATTTGAATTTTCAGTTAGATTCATTAAAATGTTTCCATTACAATCGCCCACAAATTGTTTAGTATTTTTTGTTTGTTCATAAGCGAGATGTTGGGGGTGTCTGGTGTTAATTTTGTATTAATCTTTACATGTTATGAAGGATTTCAGGTGTTTAAATCGGGTGCGCTATATATACCTCTCTTTAATCAAAATGTCAGATAAAACAATTTACGATCTATTTTTGAGTTACTTACGTAGAATTGTTGAATGTTATAAGTTTGCGTAACTAAATGCTTACTCTTTGATAACTATTGTTTAAGGTTAGGATAATTAATCTCGACAATAGTCTTTTTTTATAACAAAAATGTCAAAAATACCATATCTTATTGGTTGGGGGTTTGAGAAAAACCTCGACATTTGCCTTTGTTATTTAATTCTTTCCTCTTCTAAAAAGATGAAGCTAAGGCACTTTCCAATTTAAAAAAAAATTACTTAACATAAAATTATCCTGAAAGGGGTTCTTTGAGCATCCACCAGTCGATACTTTCTTATAGTCGTTTCTAAAGTAACTATAGTAATTATGTTATTGTACGTAGATAACGGTTTGGGATAATAAAAAGATAAATTCATAAACTGTTAATTCAATCTCGGTTTATGTATTTACAGGCGGAAGCTTTTTTTCGCAGGTGTGATCCGCCGCTTCACGTCTACCACATTCCCGATCTGCTCCACATCCCGTCCTCGCAATTGCACACACATTAACGGTAACCATCTTCCGATATGAGAAGTTTACACAACATTCGTTTGACGTCTATTAATAAATGACGTTATTAATTGCACGACACATCAGGATTCATAATAGCGAGTCAACTATCCATCTTCATTAATAGCAGTATAAAGTACGAGGAACTTATGCACTTAATGTCACTGAACCGATATTTTCCAAACCAAACGTCTTGCTCTTCTGGGTATCGTTTACCCTCGCCGTACCGGTATATTTTATTGTTGTAGATTAACGTGAACGAACGATTAAAATTCTCTCGAGAAATCTATCTACCTGCAAACGTGGGAATCCCTCGCCTTGCCAAATTCAATTGGAACGATACGAATAAAGAGAGTTTGAGGGACCATTAAGTGCACATTTTGGATTACTTCCAATTCGCAAACAAGCGAAAGGAACAAAACTTTTAGTAAAGATAGCGTGACTGAGCGCATTTTATGCTTTTTCCGTTATATCATGGTCGAATGTTCTTCGGAAATATCCTCGTACCAGTAGCTAAACTATGTAATTATCGTCTGGCAGATTGAGTATATGTGCAGACGAAATAAATGACGCATTATTGACGTTTTTTGTTCAACAATTCAAGTAACATTCCATTTTTGTAGTGTTGTCTACGTCTTCTCGTATAACATCGTCACTATAGTGTTAAAATGAAAACAGATTTATACAGGGAGATTCACGTAGCCTGTTCGTTGGATTAAACTTGCAATTGAAATGGAAAAATCGTCCATTGCGAATAGAAATAAAATACTTTCAAGATGGCGCCGTTTCCGGCAATACCGGATCACCAATAGAAAACTCGATCCGGGTCGCGCAATGGGTTCGAAACACATAATTAGTTGATAATGACAAACAATTATTCCGAAACGCATAAAAGGTAAAACAAAATTCCTGAAAGAAAGAAAAATTTACACACCCTGTTTGGGCTGACTGCCCGTAATTTGGCGTAAAAAAATGTACACGTTTTTCAAACGTTCCGAAAACTAACAGCAGCAGCAGCCGCGTTTTTGTCTCCAGTATTTAAGGAAACACCACTTCCACCATAAAACAATCTCTTTCTTTATGAATTTTCAAATAAATCGCCAATTAGCGACGGAACGCGCCAAACGTCCCCACTTCTCTAGATGAAACGCGTAGTTCTTCGTAAAATCTGCACCTCATTATCGGCAGGAAAACACGTGCGTAATTAAATTTCGCCTGATAACAAAAATCCTTATCGCATACGACCAGATGTAACATTATCTAAATTATTATTATTAATCGGATTTATGGCTCAGTGGTAGAGCATTGGGTTATAAATCCGGAGGTCGGGTGTTCGAACCTGGGTTGAGGTGAATTTTTCATCTGTGGCGGAGATGGAAATTACCTTACACCAGTTCCGAGCATTCTACCGGCTACTCCGAATTAGGTTTTCCTGCAGTTTTCCTAATTCGTAAGGTAAATACCGGAGTAGTATAGACCAACTTAAGACCTTTCTGCAGAGGCACCTCTAAATAGCATTATGCGGGTCACTCTGTAATTGGGCGCATGCCTGTTGAGGGCCCAAAACAAGAGAGGGATAATAATAATAATAATAAATTGAATAAATTACAAAAGAGATAAAATTTAAAAAAAATTACGCATTTACAAAATTTCTAAAAAGAAAAAAAACTAAACACTTGAAATGCAACTGCAATAAAATAAACCAACTCTGTGCTTATTTGTAAATAATGTAAATAATCCACCGGATTTGCACTTAAAAAATTTAAATATTCGCATATACAGGATGCCCCATCATTATTTTCAGTGTTTAGACCGTAACATCGTCTGGTTTTATTATTTGGCAATAAGGTCCTGACTGTTAAAATGCGTCTAAAAGCGGGCGGTACCAGTGAGGCGTGTTTTTTTTTGCATTCGAGGTTGCTGCGTAGCATGGGTTTTACTAAGTTAGACGTCATGTGCTGTTTTTGGGTCTAACGTAAAATGGTAAAGTCAAAAATTGAAAACATTCGCTCGGTTAAGAGGTACAGGGAAAATAAAAAAAATTGTTAATTTCAAAATGACCCTATACATATTTTTTTAGTTGAAACAGAAAAAAGAGGAAACTATTGTTGCAAAAGTTTCATAATAATGCTAATTGATTAATATGCCGGTTTCAAAATAAGTATACGAGACATGTACAAAAGTTATTGGAGCTAGCCTCATTTTTTTAAATGAAACATCCTGTACATTTTAATCAAAAGGAGGGCCATTTAAATTCTCTTTTCAAAAATGTAACACTTGAAAAATTCAAAATGGATTCAAAAAGATTCAAATAAGATTTTAAAAAAATCAAAATTTAAACATCTTGAAATTGGTTTGTATTTTGTTTAATAATTTGAACCTCTTTTATTATTTTAAATCATTTGGAATCTTTTTTTAATTTTTTTTAATCGCTTGAATTTTGAACATCCGTCCCTCGCCTGTTATATTATTACCATATACATATTTTCTCAGTTGAAGGAGAAAATACGGGGTCAGGTACAAAAGTCGGACCTAAGCTCATTTTATTTAATGACATCCTGTACATTTTAATCTAAGAATATTAAATTCTTTTTTTAAAAAGTAAAAAATTCAAAATTGAACCAAAAAGATTTAAATAAGATTTTTTTTAATTAAAAAAATTCAAAAATCTTGAGATTTGTTCGTATTTTGTTGAACAATTTGACCTTCTCCTTTTACTATTTTAAATCTTTTGGATTTTTTTTGAATTTTTTTTATATCGCCCTGGTCTGTTATATTTTTGAAAAGAAGTTAATATTGTCGCATAATAAAAAGCATTGTCTGTATCTTTATCAATAATTAAAATTGAGATCAAACTGGTTTTGTATTGTTCATTGATTCTCATTATGCTATGCTATCTATTATATTTACAAAAATTAGGTTAGGTCCCATAACTTTTTTACCCCACCCCATATACTTATTTTGAAAACGACAGATTATTTCACATTCGTTATAAAAAAACAATTGTATGAAACATTTTTCTGTATTTCTTTTAACTAAGGTCTTATGTTAATTCTGAAATTGAATTTTGTATTTTCCTCCGTATCTCTCACGCGAAGGAATATTTTCACAATTTGATTTGACACATGAAAAAACAAATTGAAAATTAAGATGTTTTGTGATCTTTATTGAGAAAGGATAATTTAAGCATGGTTTAAAAACTATTACGTTAAATACGTACAACAGCGGCAGTTTTAAACGCGCGAAAGTAAATTTTAACATCGTAATATTTCATGCTGAGCATACCGTAATTATTCACACTTCTGGAGCGGTTTATTGCGCACAAGTAATATTTGTAAATGAAATTGAGATTTGCTGTTGGATCAACTGATTTTTTGAGTGATCGTGTTTGAACTTCAAATCAAAGCAGATATTCATTATGCGAAGCCTAGGATTTTGTATCCGTTCTTCTCAACTATTTGGATCAATGCTATATGTGTATTCTTTATTAATAAGCATACAAAAAGAGGTCGATACAGTTGAGTAAGAGTAGGTTAGTAAGCAACTGATAAAACTAAGTTCATTTATTTTATAGCAGAAGATCTTTTTAACCGTAAAGGTAGATAAAGTAAAACAAATTGTGCATTCCAATGACATCTATCATTCTTATAAAAAATGGGACGCGGACCACCATATAAAAAGTTCATAACAGAATACAATATTGTTCCCATGAAAACGATGGGAGAACCGAAGTTTGCTGTTTGGTCAACATCGCTTTATTGTCTTGTGTAATAAATAATTATTAATGGGAAGCATTTTCTACCCCAATGCAATACAAACGTGCGGGTGGTAAAAAGAAAATTAATTTGTATTCATATATGGAGAAAGGAATAGTTTGCCATTTAAGTATCCTCCTGCTTAATTCATTTTTATTTGCAAAAAATGACAAGTTAACGAAGACGAAAAATTAGAAGTCCCAGAAGACCCCCATATCACACACATTTTCTTTCATATCGAGCCGGTCCGAATATTGTACCTATGCCCTTAAAATTGAGAACACTTAAATGGGTGCCAAAATATCTTTGGCGGTCTTAATAATCCTACAAATAAATGTGCATTATAGAACGTCGAATGAAATTATACCGGTTTCGTATATATTAAAACCGCATTATTAAGTCTAGACCGTTAGTTCTTTAAAACGGAAAAAAATGCAAATAGCGCCAGTATAGTAGTCATAACATTTTCTAAGTCATAACTCATCCATTTGGAAACGGTGCAAGTGAAAGCGAAGAAGCAAGACATATTATTCTGAATCCCATCAACTTGTAAATTTACCTTAAAGGAGTTAAAGGACACGGATCGTGAACGGTACACAATGAATCAAATTTTGCAAATAGTCTTCGACCTCGTTCCACATGTGATTGCGGGCGTTAATTTTGATAGCCTCATCAAACAAAAAGGCGAGGTATATCCTTATCGTATGTGTTTTGTCTTATAATGCATCTTTTATTTACGACTTGAGCGCTACACAGGACACATGTTTCATTACCATTAATTTTGGACGATGTTGTAGGTCAAGGCTCTAATTAGTTAGTGCAGGTGACATTAATTATTACTAAATTCGTATACTGCGCAGTCACCGACGAGAATATAATGCAGAATTGTTACATTCATAAGTAATCACCAATCATGCGTTAACGTTGTTTATTTATTATTTCTTCCACTAATTAGAAATGTGTTTTTTTTTGTGAGAGACCTTGATGTATATTCATGCCTTTTTTTTGTGCAAATGCAAATTAGCAATGAATGCGTTTGGGAATAATTCCAGCTATGTCTTCTTTTGCTATACACCCGTAGGTCGCCAGGATAAAAATTAAAAGGTCTCAGTACTGATCCCTGGGAATTAGTAGTTCACTTTTTACCGTGCCAAAAGCGAAATCCTGGCATTTGTGAAGTTATCTTTATTTTCCTGTGGAATTCGGCACCAATGTCGTCGAGGAAACGACAAAACGCGTTCCTTTGTCATGTTCACAATAAAATGGACCTCGAAATGGACACAATTCATTTATAATTCGAGATTATATGTCATGGAAAATCTTCTGCTTGGTAGATTAGTAAGTTTCACTATCGTATTAAGAAAAAAATTAAAATAAATATCAGTTTTTTTAAATGGAACATCCTATACACTATACAGTATGTTCGAAATAAAATGGTCTCCTCAATATCGCTTTTATTTGGCGAGATACAAAAAAATTGTAATTTTATATGTGACATGTAATACTTTAAATGGTATTTTTATCACGTCCGGTGTGGGTGCAAGTGATCCTTACATTTCGAACACCCTTTATATTCTGACATTTTTGGATTCAACAAACAATTTCATAGGTGATGTTTTTGAGAAGTTTATACGAGGTTGGTAAAAAATCTATGTGGCCAAGAAGGGACTAATCTTGACATTGCCATAAAAATTTACTTATTTCGCCGAATTTATAAGGCATTTTAAAGCATCAAGTATATAGTTTTTGAATCATTGAATAAAAAAGTGAAATCATATTTTTAATTTCTTCTAGTATTTATTAAATTTTTTTATTTTTTAAATTTTAAAATTTAAACAATGTAATCTGATGTAAAATTGTATCCATAGTGTAAAAATCTTTATATAGAAAATTCTACTGTACCGGGTGACCCAATAAGACTGTTCCTCGGCCATATCTCGGGATCTCGAATGACTTAGGGGCAAAAAAATTATTGGGTAATTCGGTTATCGCTGGAAAATATTTTCAAGTTCTAAAAATGACAACCAGAGGGCGTAACTGCCATCTTAAATTTTAAAATTGCATTTTCTTTAAATTTCGCATAATAAACTAAATATTCTTTTTTCACATTTTTAAAGAGAACCAGTTTATCTATCATTTTCGTAAAAACAGAAACTCGGATATTTCAAAAACAAAGATGGCGTGGGGCGTTCATTTGTTTTTGCAATAACCTGCTTTAACTTCCTAACCGTTTGACCGATTGTAACAAATTTCGTACCGTTGAAAAGAGCATTCCTTGGGCAACAAGAATCAACCAAAATATAGTTAATTTAGTTGAATCCTTCTCCGCCAGGGGGCTAGTTTTGACACTATGATCCAAAATCCTAAAAAAATCAAATATGTAGAATTGACTTTTTCTTTATGAAAAGTAGCCAAATAACACACAAAGAGGTCAGTGACAACCGTTTTTCAAAATCTTGTTACTTACCTCAAATACTGGGAAAATGAGATTAATTAATTAATAAAAATGCTTAAATTATATCTTATTTGACGTATTTCCGGTATTTGTCGATGGCTCGAAAGATTGTTTGGAAAAGAACCCTACACTTTTAGGTAGGCCTTGGAAAATTAAACAAATGAAACACGATGCATTATAAAATAATAACAGCCGTAATTTGTAAATTATTCTGCTGGGTTTACACTCAGAAAGTGTAGTTTTTCGAATTTGTAATCTTTTTTAAAATGCCAAGAAGCATTTAATATGCTGGCGATATATTTTGAGTATTTTCAAAATGCGACCATTGTCCGTATCAGATTTTCTTCCCGTCTTCACTTGTAAAGTTGAGTCATCATATGGTAGAAAAAATTTGTAAACTGCATACCTGAAAATCTAGGTAAGTACGAGGCCTATCCAGAAAGTTAACAGACGTTTTGAAATAAAAAATTAAGAAATACAACCCTCGTACATTCATCTAAGTCTAAGTGTTTGGTTTCTGAGAAATGTTTGTGCTTTTGGAATCTTTTTTAAATATTTATATGTTACACCCTGTATATCTGATATTTACGATGTGAGAGTCGTTACTAAATTCCATTAGTATATCGCAATGAAAGATTTATAAAAATTGAGCCAGACGCTCACAGTACACATTTAAATTAAGTGATGAGTGCATTACATCGTAACTGAAATTTATCGGCCATACATAAATAAATATCCAATTAGTTTAGCAGTTCTGAAGTGGCGTACATCGTAAATCTTTAAATTACCTTCATTTAGATTACAGTTGCTTTTGAAGAATTTGTGACCCAGACTCTGTTCGTAATCTCGAGAATGCGGGGATGAAATCGATATAAAATGTGGGGGACAAGTTCAATGTCGACAAACACGACACCACCACTGTCAATATTTTACAGGAAGCTTTTTGTCTCGGCTTGTAAAAATCTTAATTGTTGTTAACATTGTGAAAGCGTGGACGTTTGCCCCATCTAGTAAAATGAATGGGTGAAAGTCTCGTTACACAACGATATTTTGTGAACTTTTAATATGATTTAATAACAGCATTTTTAAAGTAAGTCGAAACTAAACAAAGCATTACGAGAAACTAGAAAGTATACCTTGTTTCGTGCGACGATAATATCTCACTGCTTAAGTCTGATGTACGAGTATTGATCGACTCTAATTATACAAGTTCGTGCCATTTTTGTACGAATTTGGAGCACTTAAGGTTAACGCGCTCATTTATTAATCACACCGGGGAAGTTTCCGCATCTAACTGCGTACCTACTTAAAAATGGGGTAAATTAATGTTTTTACGTCATTCCACCTACATCTAGGTCTAATTGAGTCAATCAATTTCGTCTCAACGAAATGGATAATTGACATTGGGAATATCATATTGACCTTTTTGTCCATATTCGGACAAAAAGTTCGCTCACGTCCAAATTTGAAACTACGAAATTTACATGTGGGATCACGGGCATATGCAAAGAGAGATAGACAAGGTAAAACAATGGAATTGCTGGCAAAGGTTTGATAAAGGAGGTTCTCTACCTTTTATTGTTTAGTCTCTTCTACAGTGGAGATTATTTTTGTTACTGATTTTGGACGAGTAAGGAAATCTAAAACCTCTACGACAATCTCCCAATTATGCGATTTACTCCACAACCTCAATGCGAATTGTAAACCAAGTTGCCTCCTGATTTGGTCCTTAAATGGTACCGTTTTTCATCTCCTATTTTGCTATGTCTATATGGTAAAATTGGAACTCATTAACTGAAAGTTTCGTTTATCTCCTTGAAGTAATCACAGCCCAAAAAATCTAGAGTGTGACACTTCATTATTTTTTTGTTCTCTATCTCATTCTGTAAGTATCCAATATGGTGCCCATAAGAAATAAGAAAGTAGTAACCTGCAGCTTCAAAATCGATGGTGTTATGGAAATTCTGGTAACCGATTCAGATTCTACGAAAAAAAGTGTTAAGATGATAAAGAGAACCGGTCATTTCCGACTGTTGAAGCTAAGGAAAATGAAAACGAAATTTGACGTTTCCAATTATATCTCAGATATTTTCAAAGATTTTTCAAAACATTCAAAAACATTTTTTTAGTCACAAAAAGGGACCTTTTTGCCTCCGTTTAACCTACACTGTATCTCTCACCGTTACGGAGCAGAGTTGGATTGGGTCAAGCATACAGTGACCCGGTGACCCAGTTAGTTTACTGACCCGGTGACCCAGTTTGACCCAGTGACCCAGCTTGACCCAGTGACCCATCTTGACCCAGCTTTACTCAGTGACCCGTCTTGACCCGGTGGCCCAGTAATTAAATTATTGTTAGGTATCATCCAAAACAATTTCAAGTAACTTTTAATTTAAAAAAA
>NW_022170663.1:43961674-43963973 GCF_008802855.1 Photinus pyralis
TGGTATCGTTGAAAAGAGCATTCCTTGGGCAACAAGAATCAACCAAAATATAGTTAATTTAATTGAATCCGTCTCCGCCAGGGGGCTAGTTTTGACACTATGATCCAAAATCCTAAAAAAATCAAATGGAATGATATGACTTTTTTTATGAAAAAGTAGCCAAATAACACTCAAAGAGGTCAGTGAAAACCTCTTTTCAAAATCTTGTTCCTAACCTCACATATTGGGAAAATGAGATTAATTAATTAATTAATTAAAATGCTTAAATTATATCTTATTTGACGTATTTCCGGTATTTGTCGATGGCGCGAAAGATGTTTGGAAAAGGACACTATACTTTTAGGTAGGCATTGGAAAGTTAACAAATGAAACACGATGCATTATAAAATAATAACAGCCGTAATTTGTAAATTTGCTGTGTTTACATTCAGAAAGTGCAGTTTTCTGAATTTGTAATCTTTTTTAAAATGCCGATTTCTAACCAAGAACCATTTAATATGCTGGCGATATATTTTGAGTATTTTCAAAATGCGACCATTGTCAATATCAGATTTTCTTCTCGTCCTCACTTGTAAAGTTGAGTCATCATATGGTAGAAAACATTTGTAAACTGCATACCTGAAAATCTAGGTAAGTACGAGGCCTATCCATGAAGTTAACAGATCTAAGTGTTTGGTTTCTGAGAAATTTTTGTGCTTTTGGAATCTTTTTTAAATATTTATATGTTACACCCTGTATATCTGATATTTACGATCTGAGAGTCGTTACTAAATTCCATTAGTATATCGCAATGAAAGATTTATAAAAATTGAGCCAGACGCTCACAGTACACATTTAAATTAAGTGATGAGTGCATTACATCGTAACTGAAATTTATCGGCCATACATAAATAAATATCCAATTAGTTTAGCAGTTCTGAAGTGGCGTACATCGTAAATCTTTAAATTACCTTCATTTAGATTACAGTTGCTTTTGAAGAATTTGTGACCCAGACTCTGTTCGTAATCTCGAGAATGGGGATGAAATCGATATAAAATGTGGGGGACAAGTTCAATGTCGACAAACACGACACCACCACTGTCAATATTTTACAGGAAGCTTTTTGTCTCGGCTTGTAAAAATCTTAATTGTTGTTAACATTGTGAAAGCGTGGACGTTTGCCCCATCTAGTAAAATGAATGGGTGAAAGTCTCGTTACACAACGATATTTTGTGAACTTTTAATATGATTTAATAACAGCATTTTTAAAGTAAGTCGAAACTAAACAAAGCATTACGAGAAACTAGAAAGTATACCTTGTTTCGTGCGACGATAATATCTCACTGCTTAAGTCTGATGTACGAGTATTGATCGACTCTAATTATACAAGTTCGTGCCATTTTTGTACGAATTTGGAGCACTTAAGGTTAACGCGCTCATTTATTAATCACACCGGGGAAGTTTCCGCATCTAACTGCGTACCTACTTAAAAATGGGGTAAATTAATGTTTTTACGTCATTCCACCTACATCTAGGTCTAATTGAGTCAATCAATTTCGTCTCAACGAAATGGATAATTGACATTGGGAATATCATATTGACCTTTTTGTCCATATTCGGACAAAAAGTTCGCTCACGTCCAAATTTGAAACTACGAAATTTACATGTGGGATCACGGGCATATGCAAAGAGAGATAGACAAGGTAAAACAATGGAATTGCTGGCAAAGGTTTGATAAAGGAGGTTCTCTACCTTTTATTGTTTAGTCTCTTCTACAGTGGAGATTATTTTTGTTACTGATTTTGGACGAGTAAGGAAATCTAAAACCTCTACGACAATCTCCCAATTATGCGATTTACTCCACAACCTCAATGCGAATTGTAAACCAAGTTGCCTCCTGATTTGGTCCTTAAATGGTACCGTTTTTCATCTCCTATTTTGCTATGTCTATATGGTAAAATTGGAACTCATTAACTGAAAGTTTCGTTTATCTCCTTGAAGTAATCACAGCCCAAAAAATCTAGAGTGTGACACTTCATTATTTTTTTGTTCTCTATCTCATTCTGTAAGTATCCAATATGGTGCCCATAAGAAATAAGAAAGTAGTAACCTGCAGCTTCAAAATCGATGGTGTTATGGAAATTCTGGTAACCGATTCAGATTCTACGAAAAAAAGTGTTAAGATGATAAAGAGAACCGGTCATTTCCGACTGTTGAAGCTAAGGAAAATGAAAACGAAATTTGACGTTTCCAATTATATCTCAGATATTTTCAAAGATTTTTCAAAACATTCAAAAACATTTTTTTAGTCACAAAAAG
>NW_022170663.1:43964073-43988388 GCF_008802855.1 Photinus pyralis
ATACCTCGATGACCCAATGCCTTCAAGCAGCTCAAGTTCAAATTATGTGCTACAAGTTGTCACCATTCCAAATATTTTGAACACCTCAGTTAACTACACTGACAGAAAGTTTCAAATTGCTGTGCAATTAGAAAATAAGGAATCCAACTTCGAAATTGATTCTGGCAGTCCTGTAACGTTTATGTCGAAGAGCAATTATGATAAATTAAAGCTAAGTGCGGTTATTCAAAGTGCGGACATTCAATTTCGTTCGTTTACACTACAGCCATTCACTCCATACGGAAAAGCGGAGATAAGTGTTCAATATCGTGATATAGGTGCAACACTACCACTTTATATCATTAATCGAAATGTAACGTCGATTTTAGGAAGAGATTGGATGAAAACTCTAGGGTTATCAATAACTCATACAAATCCCAGTGATCGTACACCACAGGAGCCCTACGCAGTTCAACAAGTGCAGTCTCCCAATTCAAATTGTGCGGAAGAAATATTTTCTACGTTTGCAGATCTGTTTAAACCAGAAATAGGATGCATTCCCGGGATAAAGTGTTCGTTACGAATTCGCGAAAATACGAAGCCCATGTTTTTAAAAAACCGTACAGTGCCATATGCGTTACTCGATAAAGTAAATAAAGAGCTTGATAAATTGGAATCACAACAAATAATTACCAAGACTACACACAGCGAATGGGGATCACCTTTAGTAATCGTACCGAAATCAAATAATGAAGTACGGCTCTGCGTAGATTTTAAAGCTACAGTCAATCCAAATTTACACGAGGCAAGATACCCCATCCCATTAATCGAAGATATTTTCAACAGATTACGAGGTGGAGTATATTATTGCACCTTAGATGTACATAAAGCATATTACCACATCAAAATGGACGAAGAAAGCTCAAAAATTCAAGCTATTTCTACGCACCGCGGAGTCTATCTCATGAATCGATTGGCTTTTGGAATTAAAGTCGCACCCAACGAATTTCAACGTATCATGGATGAAACATTCTCACACATTCCAGGCACCGCCGTGTATTTTGATGACATTATTATCACAGGTAGTACAATTGAGGAATGTCGACAGCGGTTAATCACCTGCTTACATAAATTACGCTCGATGAATTTGCATTTAAATCGCGACAAGTGCAAGTTGTTTCAAACGGAAGTGACATATTTAGGGCACACAATCGGGAAATTTGGTATTAAGAAAACGAAGGATAAAGTTCAAGCCATTGTAGATGCGCCACGCCCGATCAACTCCGAACAGGTACATTCCTTTATTGGTCTTACGATGTATTACGCCAAATTTCTACCTGATATCTCGACAAGTACACCGCCATTACGTGAACTGTTGAAAAAGAACGTTAAATTTGTGTGGACAAATAAATGTGAAAAGGCTTTCAACGACATAAAAACGTTAATATCGAGTGATCGAGTTTTAGTACCCTACGACCCGTCGTTGCCACTTGTGTTAGCCACAGACGCGAGTCCGGTCGGTATTTCGGGTGTTTTATCTCATGTGATAAACAATGAAGAGCATCCGATTGCTTTTATTTCTCGTGCGTTAACACAAAGTGAACGAAATTATTCCCAGCTTGACCGTGAAGCTACCGCAATATTTTGGTCTGTTAAACGACTTTATAATTACTTGTATGGTCGCAAGTTTACCCTTATTACAGACAATAGACCACTATTCCATATTCTGTCGCCTTCTAAGCAGATACCAGCCATGTCCGCAACACGATTAATTCGGTACGCATCTTTCCTGAGTGCATTCGATTTCGACATAAGTCATCGCCCAGCAAGTATGCATGCAAATGTCGACTATTTTTCTCGTGCAACTAAATCCGGAAGCTTACTAGTTAACGATGAAGACGAACATTCGCAATATTATTCAAACATTGTGCAATTTTTAGATTCCGAACTAATCACGGCTTCAACAGTAGCGAAAGAGACCGCCCAAGATGAAGAGTTATCTGCGTTACTACACTCGATATCAACGTCTCTCGAATACGCTCCGGAATACTCGACACATAAAGGAGTAGTATTACGAGGGAATCGAGTCGTAATACCTACGAGCTTACGCCCTCAAATTTTACAACAACTGCATTCCGTGCATAGCGGGATCACGAAAATGAAAATGATCGCCCGTAACTACGTCTATTGGCATGGAATAGATCGTGACATTGAAAATATCGCCAAATCCTGCGCCGTCTGTGCAAAAATGCAATCAGATCCGGTGAAGGTTCCAATCCATTCGTGGGAAAAGCCTGACGCTCCATGGCAACGCCTTCACATAGATTATGCGGGACCCAAGGATGGTAAATTTTATTTTGTAATCATCGATAGCCACTCAAATTGGCCAGAAGTATTTGCATCGAATAGTGCTCCTAATACAGAATTGACAATCGAATATCTACGAGAAGTGTTTTCGCGGTTTGGCATACCCAGGATTATTGTTTCAGATAACGCCACTATTTTCACTAGCGATCGCTTCACATCTTTCTGCTCGAATAATGGAATCAAACAGTGTTTTTCAGCTCCAGGCCATCCGGCAACGAACGGCACTGCTGAACGAGCAGTACGGACACTGAAGCAAAGGTTAGCTGCATTGGCCGATTCACCGATTCCGCATCACATTAAGCTACACGAAATTTTATTTACGTGGAGGAGCACACAGCAATTCAGGATCGACACCAGCGGAACTCATGTTAGGACGACCTATGCGCACCAAATTTGACATTCTACGCCCGGCTCAAGAGAAGACACCATCTGGGAATTTACTGCCAGTAACACGAAAATTAAAGGTGGGAGAAAGGGTATGTGCACGAAATTACGTAGGATCGGAAAAATGGAAGTTTGGCACCATTTTAGCAGTATATGGTAGCCGACATTATTTAATACACCTTGACAATGGTCATGTGTTAAAACGTCACATTAACCAACTTCGATCGACACAAGTGGAAAAGCCAGAACCGCCAATGCCAACGCCCAATCGCAGAAAAGTATCGTTCGCACCCAACTTGCCCATCGTACACATTTATAACGGGAACCAAAGTGATCCATCAAATAACTTAGTGCCTACACAGCAGGAACGAGAAGTTGGGGAACAACCCGAAGCAGCTACACAGCCCGAACCAGCTGCACAGCCCGAGCCGCAGCTAATACTCCGACGATCAAACAGAATCCGAAACCAACCAGTGTGGATCCAGGAGTATGTCACCAAATAAGACATTTATTTAATTATTTGTTTTGCTTTTTGTAATTCTTAATTCAAATTGTTTCGACTTCTGCCACTCTATTTAAAGGTGGGAGAATTGTTGTAACCTTATGTAGGTAAATATGTAATCACATTTAGCGTCAGCCTAGACACAGCCACATAATTCAGCTGAAGGTCAACAGGGACAAGCGGAGGAAGGCGAAGGTGGCTAGTAGTACTACGCTCGAGTGTGGATAAGGAGTTCTAAAATTTTGTTGCATTATTCATGAATTTAATAAAGATGTTCTTTGATTAATCGGATTAATCCAGTAATCACAACAGCGATGTAGTTCGAATTAGCAAATTTAAATCCATATTTGCGAAGGGCTACACCCCCAATTGGTCCAGTGAGCTGTTCAAAATTGTAAAAGTACAAATAACAAATCCGGTCACGTATTTGTTGGAAGACATGAAGGCTAAACCGATTTTAGGTGGATTTTACGAACATGAGTTGCAGAAGGCCAAGTATTCGGACGTATATTTGGTTGAAAAAGTCCTGCGTCGCAAGAAAGACAAAGTGTACGTGAAATGGTTGGGTCTGGACGAGAAATCGTGGATTGATAAAAATAATGTTGTTCTATAAGGTTATGATGTGTCGATTTGAATAAATAAATAACTAAAAACTTAAATATTTACTTTTTATTATTGTAATTCACCATACAACATATTTCCTAGTGTCTCTTTTTCTCATTATCGTTAAAAGTAATTCTCGAGTCTTTTTATAATCGAGCAATTGAGTAGAGGGCCATATTGCGGAGTCTGGTCCGCAGGTCCAACCGAGAAGTGCATCAGGATTCTCTTCGCCTGTACGGATATTTTCCAATATCCATGTGTATATCTCGCGATGACGATTGTCCTCGTGCGTATTAAATCTACACTCTATTCCCTTTTCTACGCACACTTTAATAAATAATGTTAGGGCATTAACATTGGCATATTCTGCAGATTTACAAATAATTTCATTTATTACATATGAAATATCCTTATACACACCTGCAGAAGACTTGAGTAAATTAATTACATATTGTTTGATATGAAACAGTAAACTATCAATATTACTACCACTACTACAATCACTAACATTACAGGATATTGATTTTACTAACCTATCCAGTTCAATTTTTCTCTCTATCAGTAATCTAATATTAGTTTCACATACATTTCTAGAGCAAGCACACCAACCGAAACATTCATCAGGGAGGATAATGAGGTTTTGTAACACCTCATTAATGAATGTAGTGGATGAGTTTCTCAATAGACCTTGTTTTAAAAATTGTTTGTAAATGGGAATAGAAGCTTTGTATAGCTCCTCCTCCAATTGTATTTTCAAATTTTCGCTATCCATTATCCGTATTGTTGTTGTTGTAGTTATTGTTGAGGGGTTTTCTAAAATACAAAAGGTGTGGTTAAAAGACGCGAAGGTTGTGGAACATCGACATCGTCATCGTCGTAGTCGTTAGTATGGTTGTATTAGGTAGGATTACTAAAACTACAATATCCCCAAGGATGTGTATCGATACGATTAGCGCATATGACGCGTTTGTCATCGTGAGGACTTAATACGACCTTATTTTGTTTCAATGTGTATACGGCATGGTTCTTCGATCGTATTAGATTCTGCTCCTTTTTTATAGTTACAATATTAAACAAGGACCTTTTATAATCATCGATCGTAACGTCCCTCATACTAGATGATGTGGATCCTTTCGATTTCTTTATCAATTTTCCATCGACCTCATATGAATACATCTTTGCACGCAACCCTACAAATTCGGTCATTATACGGCCATGATTTTCATCCTTCATTAACCCCGGAATTTTTTTATTTACCAAAGGAATTCCAAACTCGTTTTCGGGATCATAATCTGATGTATCAAATCTATGAATATCTTCCTTTATAATTTCATATATTTTGGGAACGTTAAAAGCGTATATTAAACTATCGGTATCGGTGTACAACAGCTTTGCGGACCATTTTTGAAACTTTTTCAAAACGTAGTTATAATGAAAGTCGTAAAGAAACGTTTTTGAAATGTCTAAAACTGAAAATCCTGCGTATATAGGTTTATCGAAAAATACTTCTAATCTATCCATTTGTATGATCACCATGTCCTTATCGAATATCGTACAACTATGGAAGTTTGGTTTGGATATATATGCCCTAGCGCCGTAACGTCCGCCCCATTTAGTCAATAAATGCACCTCCTTGTATTTCCGCACGTTCTCCATAAGCTTACCAAAAGGACTATTAATCATTAATTTATAGAAATTTTTATCGAACTCATTTTTCGCCCGCTGTCGCATACCGATATTTAATTCGATGTATTTTTTCAACCACGGAGACTGCTTGAACTGCAATACTCGATTTATTTTTACTAATTTTAGACCGTGCTGCACGTATATCTTTAAATTTCTATAATGAACGACATATTCGCGCTTTGGATATAAGGTTAACATCAGTTTTTTAAATTTTGAATTAAGGGGTATCATATGCTCCGGCGCCATGGGAAAATCACTATCAGATTCGTGCAACTCGGAGGGATAGTCCAAATCACAGTCTACTATGTATCCTACGTCAGCATCGTCCGGATGATTAAGTATGTCCAAATTTTCAATGTCCTCTACAAAGGAGAATTCGCCGAAGGGCAAGAAATTACACATTGTGGCACCATAAAGATTATTAATGTCAAGGTACAATAGGTACGTCGTGTCAAGGTCGCTGTTATAGTCTTTCATGAACGGGTTGTTAGCTTTGGCGTATCTAGTAGAACACTGCGTTATACCGCCTCTAATCCCTTTCTCGATAAACATGAGTTGATCAATATCAGTTAGAAGCTCCAATTTCACGCCCGTAACTTTTAACATGGCGTCAAAAGCTAGACCCGGAGCGGTATAGTAATGCAAAGGATCAAGCCGATACGTCTCTATGCACGTATTGCGAAAGTTTTCGAAAATATCAACCAAAAGAAGAACATCCGTTTTTAAATAAAGGTCGGAATAATCTCCTAATGTTTTAATGTTGAATGTATTCCATACGTTAAGCGCGTGCTCGTAATTGGCTTCGCTTACCGCTTCGTTTTTCAAATTGCTAAAAAATGCATCTCTAGGCGGTAACTCTGGCTCGTTTAACCTCTCCCATGAGTCGACATAATCGTACGGAAATATGCCCTTACGCGTTAACAAACCAAATTCATTCGCGTTGTCGCTATGCAATCTTATAAGGTTTTTTTTGTCATTCTCCAAATATGAGGACAATTTATGTATACTGCTACTCATAAATCTAAAGGAATCGATAAAGCGAAACTTAATACAAGTATAATAATAATAATAATAATAATAATAATAACTTCACCAGACACAGACACTGATCGTTACTTGATTTTAATCCGTGCGATTAGTTAACCAGGCTAGACCTGAGTTCTCACAAGAAACACCGACCATAATAATAATAATAAACACACCACATTGTCACAACCCACTCGTATACAACCGAAGCGCAAAAACCTTAACAGCACCACAGGCTCACAAAATACTGCAATATCTCCACCAAAAACCCAAACAACCTCACAAATACGACCTCAGGAACATAGAAACACCATAAATACAATTAAAAAACACAAAACTCCTTCTTCACATAAACACACCACGTTATCACAACCCACTCGTATTCAACCCAAACGCAAAGCCAAAGAAACACTTACACAATAAAGTCTATTTAATAAAATTACAGGAATTATTATAATGATATTTTTGTTTTGTTTTCTTCTTTCCTGATAGCGTTGACTATTGTGGCCATTAATAGCTATGTTGGTAAGTATGAATAATTACATACTATCTCTAGATTTCCAATGTGAGTGTGTGAATTTTTATTTTTATTATATTTATTTTATTTTTTTAGGACCCTACATAACTTCACCAGACACAGACACAGACACTAATCGTTACTTGATTTTAATGCGTGCGATTAGTTAACCAGGCTAGACCTGAGTTCTCACAAGAAACACCGACCATAATAATAATAATAATTTATTGCCATCACAATTCATATAAAAAATAATGAACATCGGCATTGTCAATACATAAAACAAGAGCCGAATAGCTTGTTACATCTGGCACTAACTATTTTTATTCGCAACAAATCGTTTAAGTAAACAGCGAACGCCTTCACACATTTCGTTCAAATGTTGTGCAATAAAATAAAGGCAATAAAAAAAAATCTTTTCTGTAATTTCAGTAATTTTTGGACGAATTTAATAATTTTTTAAACTCAAATTGTTTGACAATTTTGAGTCATTGTTTTTATGATGTTTATAATAAACGATTGTGTGTTTTTGATGTTTATAGCGTTGATTGTTTATAAAATGAAATGAAGGGTTATCCGACAATCAACAGACAGCTCGTTTAGAAAATTATTTTAACAATTTTGATTACAATGAAGTAAGTAGTAAAAAAGAACTTAGTAGGGAAGGTAATTCAAATTTAATCCGCATCACCCCAAGTTCAGAAAATTCTTCTTTTGCAATAACCGACCAACCGTCAATTTTGACGAGGTGCCCGTTCACAATATAAATATCCAAAAAGTACAAAATACAATCAACGGAATATCACCTGTTGAGGGAGGAATGCTACTACAAAAAAAGAAAATCAGATGTACAGATCACCTTTGGGGGACTTTGGCGTGTTTTGTAAAGTCTTAGAACGCGTTTTACATATTATAATAAAGCATTATCCACGAGTTATAATTTGTGGTGATTATAATGTAAAATTTAACAGTCTTGAAAATACTGCCACAACAATTACTAACTTATTTTTGTGTTATGGATATATTAAAGTCACAGTTGAAGCTACTAGGAAAAACAACTGTTTGGATAATTTCTTTATTAATTTTTCTAAGCGTGACTACATTTTTAAAAATATGGACACGAAATTATCTGATCACCTAGGTCAATATATCTCACTTAATATAGGTTAAGGATAAAGCACAAGCAATAAACACATTCAGACCAATCACTCAGCGAGGACTCTCAATTATGTTCAATATTCTAAGTCAGCAATCATGGAACATCTTAGATGACTGCAACTTGGATTCCAACGAAAAGTTTCTAATATTCCATAAATGTTTTTATAGTGCGTTTTTGAGTTCTTTTCCGGTGTGTAAATTAAAAACCCGGCGATGTGACAATGGTATAAGGTGGTTTACTAAGGAAATCTGTTCTCTTAGGGACCAATTACACCTTATTACTGATATGTACAATACATACAAAACTGAAAATTTAAGACGATTGCGTAATAAACTTCGTATTAATTACAGAAACAAAATCAAAGCGGCGAAAATTACTGCGAATGACATAGTTATCTCGCAAGCAGCCAATAAATCTAAAGCAATGTGGCAGGTAATCAACTCACACAGAGGTTCAAATAGTGTATCTTCATCGGTTAGCATAAGTCCTGATGAATTTAATTGTTTTTTTGTAAATATGGCACAAATAATAGTTGAGGACATTCCAAAAACAAATGGTGGTGCGTTAGATGTTTGCAAAATAAGCGTAAATTCAAATATTAAATTTAGTTTTCATGAAATCTCTCAAAATGAAACCAGATGTATTCTAAGGAGTCTAAAAACTAGTAAATCAAAAGATATATATGGTGTTTCAACTTACCTACTTAAACAAAATATTAGTCTATATGTTTCGCCGTTAACAAAGTTAATAAACCATACTTTAACTTCTGGCTGTTTCCCTGATGTTCTGAAGATTGCATCGGTCGTACCATTGCATAAGTCAGGAGATATTAATGATGCGGCAAATTATAGGCCAATTTCAATATTGCCTTCATTCTCAAAGGTATTTGAAAAGGCAATGAGTATGCAAATCTCCAACTACTTTGAATACAACAATCTCTTTTACACTAAGCAATTTGGTTTTCGCAAGGGAAAGAGTACTTCAGATGCTTTGGTTGATTTTGTAAATAATACTTTGAACTGTTTCGAAGAAGGTGCCTATACAATTTCAATGTTTTTAGATTTGTCCAGGGCTTTTGATTGTATATCACACAATACATTGTTGCAAAAATTACAAATAACGTATAATTTTGACGATTTCAGTTTAAAGTTAATTTCTTCCTATTTATCTAATAGATTTCAGCACGTCTTCCACAATGGAGTATTGTCAAGTCAACTATCTGTAATTAGGGGAGTTCCCCAGGGGTCCATTCTCGGACCACTTTTGTTTTTGATTTATTTTAATAACTTCCCTAATTACATAAACATCTATGCGGATTGTATTTTATTTGCGGACGACACAACGCTCGCTATAAAACGCAAAGGGTTAAATGACATTTTGTCTGTTCACAAAGAAGTTGAAACTCTGGGGTTAGAATGGTTTATACCAAACCAATTAAAGCTTAACGAAACCAAATCGGAAAACCTGATGCTAACTCTAAGACATCATACGTTTCAAAACAATGCTTCTGTAAAATTTTTAGGTGTACATATTGATCCTGTCTTAAACTTTGGAGTACATGTCGATTTTATTTGTAAAAAAATTAGCAAAAACATATTTGTTTTACGTCGTTTATCCGATAATGTCTCAAGGAACGTGTTAGTGAGTGCTTATTATTCGCTAATACATTGCATATTAAGCTATGGTATCTTAGTCTGGGGAAATTGTCCTGCAGCGCGAAGAGTTTTTGGTCTCCAACGACGTGCAGTACGAATAATAAATGCATCATCATTTCACAAGATCCCGAACTAACATAAGGCCAAACTATTGCCGTTTAGCCAAGACGCAAAATGGACTAGTGCACGTCTCCCAAAAACTCTTCAATCATCTTCCAACGCAAATAAAAGAGTTGACTAGACTACAACTAAAAAAGAAATTAAAAGAAATACTATTAAAAAAAGCAATTACGCTATTGAAGAATTCAACTGTGATAATCTATCTAGTCTTATATGAAACCTGTCAATTTATTTTATTTTTCGATTTTATTTTATATACTCTTTATTTATTCCACTAAATGGTAATTCGTGCCTTGATGCTTATCAGTTTTGTATGTTCGTCCCATCATATGTTGTTTGTTTTTATATTACACCCTTGTGTCACATATATAATAAGTGTAAGCGTAAGCTAAATTATTACTATTTATTATCTAAATCAAAATTTTAATGTGTAGTGTACGTCCATATTGATATTTATTGAAAATTTGTACTTATATCTCGAATGTTGCTGTTCTATATTTACGTTATTTACATTGTGCATTATTGACATGTCAAAGCAACATTTGGTACTCTGACAATAAATGATTTGATTTGATTTATAAAAAAAAGTGTTCAGTTCTCCTAAGGCTGTAACCTAAACTCTCTATTAAAAAAAATGCAACTTTGATATAAATCACCATGTATAACAATTACAATTTAGTTGAAAATATTTTTAGGTTACAGTCTTAAGAGTCCTTCCACACGCGTTAATAAACCCACAATGTTCCACACACGCACTAATGGCCGACCCTGTATAGGCACCCACTCGCAAAAAGATAATAGTATTTCTGTTTCTCACTGCCCACAATCTTCCCACATTCACAAGAACTACTCTCCCGTGGTTAATTAATTAGTCCACACTACTTTGAGATTGAAGACAATGATACTTTTGGTACCTTTGATGAGTCTACATTTTCAATAATTTTCAACCCCACTCCGATTTAAAATAGGTAAAGCCAAAAAGGCGATGACTTTTGAGTTGGAACCAGATACACTGTTTAATGTACTTAAACAGACATGTCTGTTTAATATTTGAGGTGTTTCAAAATTAAGAGCAAGCTCAAGATTAAGTTTGGAGCACCTTCAAGCTTAGAAGTTGTTGAACATTGCGCGTCACATCACTAGCAACTTGTGAACAAACGATTGATTTACTCACCTCCCTCTACGCCTACGTTCCTTAACGGGCGACATCTCTTCGGCGGTCTTGTCGCCGTTAACAAATTGAACCTTCCTGTCCGGCGTGTACTCGGGAGGGCTCCTATACCCACCTGGATCGGAAAGAATGCATTCAGATTCCGAGCTAATTGCGGTGAGATCATCGTCGTCGTTAAAATTAAACGGCGCGTAGTGCACCGTTTGATCGGAGTCGGTAATGTGGAAAATGGGCGAGCCAATACTGGGAGGTGTGTCGGATGAGGGGGAGAGAATTTTCGTTGTCGAACTCGGAGATTTTGGAATTGTCATGGGGGCGTCTACGGGTGTTAAATTCGTGTTGATATGTGACGACGTCGTAGTTTGACGTTTCAATGATGATCTCGATGGCTTTAGGGAGGCATGAGGATGGGGGTAGCTTTCCGTTCGATGTACTGAAATAGAATAGGTGTAACTGAGTTAGAGTTTGAAACAGGACACTTCAAAGAGAAGATTAATTATTGCGCGCAGACCACAGCTTAATCGATAATCTCAAGATTGCAAGTAGGCGTGCTTACAGTTAAACTCCTTCTCTCCGTAATTCTTTGGCTCGTTAGAGTTGGATAGATCATCGTGCAGGCTTTCAACGTCGAAACGTTGGAGTCCGTCATTGTCCATTCCAAACACCTTCGCGCACTCATCATCCAAGCGAACTTCAACATTGTTGGTATCAGAGAGGCCGTCATTCTGAAACGAAAATTTCATTTTATTATTCTAGTATGTTATCACCCAACTTTTTTTGATGTCAGAGAAAAATTCACGAAACCACTTTTCCAATGAAATCCCAAGAGAAAAGCGGGCTTTTCATTTTGAAAGCAATGGATTCAATCAAAACATATTCGTCGATTTTCTAAAAATAGGTCAATGCAGAAACTTGATATCTAACACAATAAAAGAAAGCAGAAATATATAAGATAGTTACGTTGTATAAAGACGGCACTACCTATAACGTTTCTGTATTAATCGAACGTAAGAATTCATTCAAAAAAATAGACACGCACTTAGATACACCACAAATTTAAATAAATTACAATACAAACCCGTAGCATTGAACGTGGAAGTTACAAAAAAACTCGTGGCGCATTGCGTCACATTTTAATTGTGAAACAAGCAATTAAGTAAGTATTCTTGGGCGACATGTTTTTTCAGTAATGAACAGTGAACTCGATTCGAAATAACCCTTAAAAATACTCGAACACGACTAATTTGTTTATAAGAAAAACCAAACTTAACTTCACTTACAAGTCTTATGGCCACCCCATTAAAAATTTGATCGGTACATGGGGTGATTATTCAATTCTCTCGTATCTTTTAACTTCAGTTTTAATTTCCATTGATTTGAAATAAAGCATATAATGAAAATAGTTAGAAATGTACATCCCCTCACCTCTACAATACATGGACGAAGGTTTTTAAGTGATTTCGGCAGTGATGGACGTCAAATTTAAGTATGTTAAGTGTCTAAAGACAAAAAGTGAAGCGTTTTGAGATCGGGAAAGTCGTGCGAAAAAGGTCTACAGAAAACTTCTTTCAAACATATGCCGGAATTTGCAGCCCAAGTGGAAATGAGACGTTTTCACTTCATTAGGAAGTTTTATGTGGCTTAAAGTAAACTCTTTATTCAGAAAAACAATCAAGTTAATTAAATGAATAGGGAGAAGGAAGATCTCACCCTCTAACTCGATCGCAAATTGCTTTAAAGCAAAATTCTACATTACAAATTAAATTAACGTAAGAGATTTGCATATTAATAAGGGAGTGCGTCGTATGGAAATTTTATTGTGTAAACTAAGTCATGCGGATGATTTATTTGCTTTCAGCACCTACAGTACTGTTGAGGCACCCTGTATGTGCCAAATTTCAATTATGTGTAACGTTAAATGTGGTTGCTAATTTAGAATGAACACAGTTTCGATTTATAGTCCAGGCTAAATAGCTCTAAAATGATTTATTTTCAAAAAAATTAGTTACCGGGCGAAACCGAATTTTTCAGGCAGGTGAAATGAATAGAAATTGGGAAAAAATAATTAAAACAGCTGAATTTTTCCGCGGGTGAAATCACGGGGGTTGAAAGGGGTGGAAAGTGGTGTTTTGCAAATTGTGGCAAAACTATTGATTTTAGACGAAAATGTTAAATGTAAAAGTTAGAGATTAAAAAAATGAGCAACTTTTGTGTCTATACTATTTTCACATAACCTCAAATTTTCCTAGAAAAACCGGAAAAACTGTTTTTTCGTTTTTTATTCTTATTTTTGCGAAAAAATGTCGTAGGGGTTTGAAAATTGGAGGTAACATAACCTGTTTTATGATAAAACAGAAGATAATTGTTTGGGCCTATAAAGTTGAACCGTTTCCAAGATCTCACGATTTCTGTAAAAAATCACTCTTTTTCAAGGGGATGAAAAATCATTTTTTTTTCGTACAGAGGTGCGCGGGGTAGCAAAATTTTCGTAACGACTTACATTTTAATAATCAAAAATAAAAAATATTATTCTAATAGAAAAATTTCAAGAAAAGCGGCAAAAACGGGGGGAACAGTTTTAAGATACACCGTTTTTGACAGTAGGTAAATAGGCTTTTTTGCAAATAAATTAACGTGTTGGATCCGCGCTAATAAAAAGTTTTGGAAATCTGTCTTCTCTCTCCTCTTTAATGTTGTTAAAATATTTTCTTTTGTTTCCCAGTGCCCAACTGCCTTAATTAAAACATCTTTATTGTTTCTTTTTTCTGCATTTGGACCGCAATAAAAGTAATTTGAAGTAAAATCGAATTCTTTTGCTTTCTGAACAATATGTTTTTGTTCACTAACTTTTCTTCCTGCCTGTTTTACAGCTGATGGGATTAAGCTGGGCCTGTTGATCGTTAATTTACAGGAATTATGAATAAAATCCTCATAAAGTTTATTCCTGCAGGTTTGACATCTCAAATCATTTGCTTTTGGCCGGTAAAACCAACGTTCATATTGCAGATTTTGCAAGTTTATCAACAGGCCCAACGCAATTGCATCAGCTATAAAACAAGCAGGAAGAAGAGTCAGTGAACAAAAATAAATTGTTCAAGAATCAGGAAGCAAGATACATAATTGGATTTTATTTCGAATTGCTTTTATTGCGGTAAAAATGCAGAAAAAAGAAATAATAAAGATGTTTTAACTAAAACAGTTGAGCATAAGATAACAAAAGAGAATATTTAGGCAAACATTAAAGAGAAGGAAGAAGACAGATTTCGAAAAAATCTTTATTAACATCCAACATGTTGATTTATCATGTCAAAAACCGTGTATATCTTAAAACTGTTTTTCCGGTTTTTGGCGATTTTCGCGAATTTTTGCTATAGGAATAATATTTTTTTATTTTTGTTTATTAAAATATAAGTCTTCCCGAAAATTTTGCTACCCCGCGCACCTCTGTACGATGAAAAAAAATAGATTTTTCATCCCCTTGAAAAAGAGGTGATTTTTTTCAGAAATCGTGAGATCTTGGAAACGGTTCAACTTTATGGGCCCAAACAATTATCTTCTGTTTTATCATAAAACAGGCTATGTTACCTCCAAATTTCAAACCCCTACGACATTTTTTCGCAAAAATAAGAATAAAAAACGAAAAAAAAAAAGTTTTTCCGGTTTTTGTAGGAAAATTGGAGGTTATGTGAAAATAGTGCAGATACAAAAGTTGCTCATTTCTATAACTTTTACATTTAACATTTTCGTCTAAAATCAATAGTTTTACCACAATTTGCAAAATACCACTTTACACCCCTTTCAACCCCCGTGATTTCACCCGCGGAAAAATTCAGCTGTTTTAATTATTTTTTCCCAAATTCTATTCATTCCACCTGCCTGAAAAAACCGGTTTCGCCCGGTAATTAATTTTTTTCATACAAAAATATTATATAGGCTGGACTATTAGCGGTCAATGTGTTTTGTATCCGATTTATTGATGCTTAATTTTGTTTAAATAAACGCGTAGTATGTTGATTTTATTTTTTATTGTTTAAAATGTTTTGTTGTTTAGTTATCTCATTTAAAACCGGTCGTTGCGATAAGAAATTTGCTTTGTAGTGGCAACTTAGTAAAGTCGACGTCCACAATCCCACTATGATGATTCGTGATATTGTAGAACTTTGCGGCTCGTGAACCAAATAACAAAACTAAAGGAAATTAAAGGTGCATGACATTTAATTGATAACAAAAAATTAACGTTACATTGAAGATACAGAAATGTTGACTGTTCAGTCGTTAAAAACCGACTCTGCGTAGTTTTTGGGTAGGTAAGAAAAACAACCGTCCCCGGGTCTTAGGTCTTAGGTATACCGTTAGCTATAGAGGATAGGTGCTTGTGAATAAAAATTAAACACGTTCTCCAAGATTTTCTCTACTAGCTACAAATTTAATGAATACAAACTACGTCGCGCATTGTAAAGTTTCCAAAGGGAATGGTCGTGATCCACCGAAACTAATTACTAAAGATATTCCCGAGAATATTCCTAATGAAATGGCTCTAAATTTATCGCAATTGCGTAACGCTTTAATAACCCAAATTGACGAAACAGATGTAGAGATAGAAGGGAGATATTTCAAATCTAAAGCACAAGGATCTTATTTTAATGTCGCTTATGACTTTTGTGGCAGATAAAATATGTTATGTTTATGGGACCCATCACATTATCTACAGTGGCGTACCTAGGTATTTTTCGAAGCGGTGCCGGATCAGGTTTTGGCGCCTTATTAGTTACCATTGAGCTCTAAGTAATAAAACACTGTACATTTTTGAGAGAAACTTTACACGAAATTTTAAAAGCACTGCACTACTTAAATTTTAAAATAATGCTTTGAATAACGAAGTCTTTCACTCAACGAAGAATAGAATTTTATTGATCATGTTTTCAATTCTCGCGTCAAATTTAGCTATGACATAGGGTACAAGTCGTAGAAATGATTGCGTCTTAGAATAAGGGTGCAAATGCTGGTCACACTAATACAGACTATTGTATAGATCACAAATAGTATTATTATTATTAGTTTAAATTTGCAGCCTTTTCCTACCGCTGTAACTTTGTTCTACAAGGGCCATTCAGAAAGTAACAGACATTTTGAAATAAAAAATTGTAAGAAACAACTGTTATTATATACACTCTTAGGCTGTTTTTCAACATAGTCGCCATTCATATTGAGGTACTTAACATAGCGTGGTACAAGTGTTTTGATTCAAACTTTGTATACATCCGCCGACTGTGGGGGCGTCAGAAGTGGGTACCGACAAAGGGAATATGGTAGCCCCCGACAAGATCTTATTGATTGTGGAGTCAAAACTGGCTAATAAAAGTACTGATCTGCCACACAAAAATGCCTTGGATCTCACACGGTGACTTTGATAATTTTTTTAATTTTTTAACAATGTTAAAGGAGTGTAAATTTAGTTTTCATTATATTTCAGCGCACCCTGTAGTCGACTTTAGCAAACTATTAGAATTTAACTGCCGTTCTTGTATTTTATGACTGATCTATACGGTACACCACGTACTGCCCACCCCGACTTAGTGCCCTCGGTACTTTAGCGCCTCTGGCGCGCCCTCCCGCCTTCAGAGCGCGGTGCCGCGGCCCGCGGCACCTTTGGCACCTACCTAGTTACGCCACTGATTATCTATACAGAAACATGGCCGTTCAACATTTTGTTGAATTATGCGAGTATAGGGAGATTCACTTAGCCCGTCAGTTACAAGTTTTTAAACTTGCAAATTTGGTTCCATGATGGACCATTGCGAATTGAAAAAAAAATATTTCAAGATGGCGTAAAGACCGAAAGTTGGAGTCATCTTGTACATACCATTTTCTATTTTTTGCTAAATGCGCCATTTTATTCTCAATTCAACGCATTTAAGATTTGCGAACTTGTCTGTCATAGTTTTTGCCATTTTTTCTGTAAAAATTTGGAGATGCAAGAGTCCATTCAAAAATTCATATTTCTTAAAGATAAGTGTTATCTAATAAGACGTAGTCTCACTTTTTTAGACATAAGAAAATCTTTCCTTAATAAAGCATTGAAAACTGTTTTGCCATTTTTAAAATTTTTAAAATGACCCCTGCAAATTTAATTTTTGACATAAAAACTTGAATATCGACGAAGCCCTTGGAGCAAAGGGTCAACTATGGGGTATCGCTGTACTCCAAATGCGACGTAGAATCCGAAAATGTAGAAAAAATAGGGGGTCCCTATTTAAAATAACAAAGTTGATGGCAACTTCCGGTATTTTCGGAAGTGGCGCCATTTTGAAAATATTTTAATTCATCATGTGCCAAAACCCTTAAAGAACTTATCAGTTTATTTTCATTTTTAAAGGTTTTCTAACTGACGCTGGTCAAGAATGACCCTGTATAGTGAAGTTCGCAGGATAAAACATGCTAGCTTACTCCTCGCTTTGTGGAAATACGTCGAAAAGACCCCTGCTGTTGTAAATTTGAAGTTTCAATAGATAAAAGGAGCTTTTGAGCTTCAATCTGAATTTGCGTCCGTTGTATTTTGCCAGACTCATCACAACAATATCTGACACTTCTCTTTGGTTGAAGGTGTGAGACAAGCAAAGATAAGTGGATATAAATTGATTCTTTAGAAAACTAATTTCCCTTAGTGCACAGAGATAAGGGAGACATTTTGAGGTAATCTCGATAACAGGGTGAATTTAGTTAACATAAGCAACAACGTACGACACAAAATGACATCTTATCGATACTCGTTCAGAAGATTCCGCTTATATGCCTGTATTGAATTTTCATACACCAAACCTTTGCATAATATTCCAGCGGCAGTCATCAAATAGACTGATCTGAAGCGACGGCTGTCAACTCAAGCTGCAATCGACCACAAAATCCGATTTTAAATGTCGTAAAAACGTAATATTCATATTCCATTCGAAATAGCACACTAGAGTGATTTGAAGCAGATCGAATGTCATTGTGAAATGCTGTCTGCATCAATAAATCAAAATCAAGTTCGACAATAATCAGTATTATGATCCTGTCTAAATTACGCAATAGATCCAAGTTGAGGAACAGGATTCTTAGTTGACACGAAGTGTAGTGAAGCATTTTTCTTTTTGAAACCTGAACCCATTATAAGCAAGTACATTCAATTTCAGGTTATCCTGTTTGTCAGGGACTACATACACATTGCTCCAAAATAAAAATCCCAACCCTTTGCATTCCTAAGGGAACATCGGTCATTAGAATAACAAAGTTTGATATTAAGAAAACCCTATTGCTTTTATGAACCGGAATAGATCCTTTTTTATGGCATTGTTAATCAAGTGCATAACTGGGTTATCCATTATTCCTTGCATAACCGTTTGTCTTGACTTTTATCATTGCAATTAGATCACGGAAATTGATCAGAAGTAAACAAAACTAAAATAGATCGGTAATTTATCACACGGTGTTTACAAAACTTCACTTCAAGTACGCAAACCTGCTTTTATTACGTTTTTTTAAAATCTTATTGCCGTTTTATACTCTTCACGAGATACTAAACCATAAACTATTCCAGAAATGTTGACATTAAAATACTTTACGATCAAATATGCAAGGAGATAAAATCTAAGTACGTTGACGAATTGCGGACCTCGCAAACGAAACATTCACAGTGGTCGTCACCATCCCCAAAAGTATTAGAATTCAATCCCGAACCTCGCACTGCGTTTAAATTAAAAAAGGCGATTAAGTAAATCTCCAATCTTCCATTTTGGGAGGTTGAATGAATTGGTTTCTATACAAACACGTCTTTTCCGCAAAATTTAATCAAAATCGATGGAACGATTGAATAAGTGGATTTCTTTCTAGGACGTAACTCGATTTACCCACACTCTATAAACGTTCCGTGCAAGTGGCAAATGAATTGAGTTGTCAGATTTCGCAATAAGTTGATGTTACTTTTAGTAATCTGAATTATAACAGCTATCATACAGGGTATAATAGATAAATCTGTGAAAAGTGGTGCTGGAGAGGTACCAAGACTATGAAAAATGTTTCGTTTTCGCGGAATCCCCATTCATGAATGCGCCATCTTGTAGTAAGAAATATAAAACATTTGCTTTTGCTATCAGAAGTAGGGCATACCAGAAAACTGAGTAAAGTCGATCCATCATTCTATGTGTCAGCACTGAGGAAAAATGAAGGAAAACGTGTACTTTTTAAGATTTTACGAGTGTTTTTTTCATTTTATGAATCTTTACACCTTTCAACGTCACCTTTGCAATAATGTAGATAATTTAATGACAACGAGCTACCTACTAAATCAGGTGCCTACCGAAAGGTAGCTCATTACAAGTAATTTATTAAGGTGTAAGTACTTAATTTTGAAGGGTATGAGTTTTGTGCGAGTAAAATATTACTGGAAGGTCCATGAAAACAAAAGTAACGATGACAAAGACACATTAAGCTTGAATAGCTGTGAAAAAACAGTAGATCATGTTCAAACCGAGTTACAAACGAACAGCATGAAACGTATAGTTCCCCAAAGAGAATAAAAGTTCTTTACTCGTGCTAGGTAAGCTCTATATCCTCCAGAGTAACGCGTGGGCAAATAACAGAGGCAGTCGGCTGTATCTCAGATAAAATTTAATATAAATGTGGCCAAGTGAAAATGTTTATGTGATTACAGCTCGGGTGAAACGTCGACGTCTAAACAGGAAAAATATGTTCTCTAAAATTGGAAGTAAAAGCGCAAACGGTAGGTAGATGTCACATCGAAGAATTTGAAAATGTTACTGTTTTGTGTTGTTAAATCAGAGAACCTCACCCGCCTCCAAAAGTTCAAAGAGTTAACAAATTTTCAATTAACACCCCCTTGAGTCGTAATCTGGGCTCAATTAAACATGTTTACAGATGAAAAGCCGAAGGAGAAATAGGCACTCAAAGCCAGATAACATACCACGCAATAATAGATGGATTAAACAAATTAAATTTAAGTCAAGTTTTCTTATGCTAAACAATCCTTATCATCCGGTCATAATTGAGGTTTTCAACAAACAGACGCACTAACACAAAACCCAAGCTGATGATGCTTCGGAATTTCACTTCTTTGACTTCACATAAAATTTGATTCAGACGACACTGACTTCGTTATAATTGCAATTATAGTTTTGGCCCTTTGATGGGGGAAAAACTCCCTTTAACTAAAAACTTGAAAATCAAGCGCCTAAAACAAGCGCCCTTGTCGATCAATGTCTTCCAATTTTTTTAAGAATAATCTACACCTGTGTTAAACTCTGGCGATTTACCCTAAAAATAATTAGCGTTCGCAGCGATAACCAAATTTCTTATCGCAACGACCCTGATTTAATATAACAAAATTACGCAAATAATTTCAGATGTTTCCCATCTTACTAAAACAATAACTTTACAATAAAATAAACAAATTCAACAAAACGATTATTTAGACAACATACAAAGCAAATTGACCTCGAATTCAACTAATTCTCAAAATTAAAGACCTAATTTTTAACATTAAATATAACTGAAATGCGCATACAGGGTGACCCATCATTAACTGCAGGTGCTGAAGCCGGACTGACGTAGTTTTACATGATTAGTAATCCGCTAAACTATTACGGCATTATTTTTTTTGGAAAATTCGAGATAAACAACCAATTTCAAGCGCGTCCTTCTCTGCTGGCGTGGTCATGCCACATGAAAAAGCGCGATTTCGTAATATTTTTTCTGAATGTCATCATTATATTTTAATTATTTAATTTAATTATCAAACGTATAAAGTTTTTTGGAAACATTCAAGGACAAAAACGATCATTCTCTACCTGCAAGGAATTTTTGAAATTATCCCTTTTTTTAATGTCCAATTCCAATTTTATGAATTTTTGCGGATTGTGCAATTTTTCAGATTCTTATTTGTTTTCTTTAAATTCTTCGGTCTCTTCTTGGGGCGCTTCGGATTTTTTTGTTTTTTTACAAGGTTCGTGTCCTTTCAGTTTCATTCTTAGGTTTCAGACTCTTCCCCTTCTTCGAACTTATTTTCCTTTGTACACATAAATAGTCCGATGACCTTTCGGGAAGTTCTGACCAATTCATGGCAAATGCTCACCTTAAGGCGCAAATCTTTTTTTCATTTTTTTATTTTCCCCCGTATCTCATAAGCGAGAGAATATTGTACCATTCCGTTTGACTCAAAAAGAGCACATGCCGCCTGTGTTACTTATTTGATAGCACAAATAATTACGGAGTTACCTTATAAAAATGTAAAAATGAGATACGGTGAATGAATTTTTCGAGTAACCGCTGTAGTAGATATACAGGGTGCCCGTTTTTCCAGCTCCAACATGGGAATCTCGGTTATTTGAAGAGATGCAGTGTGGTCGAAATTGGGGCAAAGCAAATTTTGGTGCCCAATAATGTGCCATTACGATTTACGATTTAGGAAACAAACCGAAATTTTCAATTTTCGATTTTCCCTTTTAAGTTCGAAAACGACAAAAAGTGGACGTTTTAAACTAAAACATTATTAAAGAACAATTTTTATGAGGGATCCAAATATGTTATCGCAAAATTCAAGGCACTCTTGACTTGGAAGTTACAGTAGATAACTTTTTTTTATTTCTTCTGGAACCCATATTGGATTTTAGCATTTTTAAAGAACTTTTCACAAAAACGGTTTTTCTATATTTTGACTGAATCTTCAAGTTAAAACATAACCTTTGTGAATTATTAAATTTTTGTTAAATTGTCTTAATGAATATATACTTTATTGGTACCACTGGAAAGCTCTCCTATTTTGATATGTTCAAGGAAGCACCTCTCTCTATATTCGGAGCGGCCATTCTAATCATTACTTCAGAGATGATACCGCTGGTCAACGGAAATTCTTCCACTGTCGCCCTGTTCCCCAGACTTTACTCATCTTCAAATTATTACCTAAGCCTAGACCTAGGGGAAGTTCACGTATTCTTTTCATGGTGTCCTCTCTGATTCGAAAACCCTGCAATTTCACTAGAGGCCTTGTGACCCTGGTGTTGTACCCTTGTTTCTCCAATGGACCGTATAAATATACCCTTATTTTATAATCCACGCAAAAATAGTTGCGAACTTACCATTGGTTAATCGTCATCACTATCCAACACGCAACCTAACTCATAATATTGTGATATGACACTACAAGTATTTTATCTCGTATTTTATACTATTACTTTTCATACTAAAGACGATGAAATTGAAACAATTTCTTATGTTACGAAAACAAAGCCGGTGGCAACTAATTACAAGTGTTTGCCAACTATTAGTACGATAAAATCTCTTTTCTTGCCCACAAAAGCAAGATGCGACAATAATTTTGGCCGTATAAAACAATGTCACCGATCATTTGCCAAGGGGTCTAGATCGTACAGTACAGAATGCTGCCAAAATTGTAAAAAAAAATGTACACTTCAATTTGTTAATGTTAGAGTTGCGTGTCTAAAACTGTTGCCACCTCTTATAACCAGGAAAATTTAATTTTATCGTTTTAGTATATCATTAGTGGTATAGTTCCTATTCTACAAAGAAGACACTTGGCCGTGTTTATTTCGAAATACCCCAATGAACAATTTTCAAAATTTTATTAAAAAAATGTGTTATTACGGGATGTTTCAGATGAGCATGTCAAAAAATTGGGAACACAAGTTTTTATTAACGAGCGACCCAGGTGATTTTGGATTTTGTCCGTCCGTCTGTGTACGTGATAACTCGCGAACGGTTTCGAATTTTCCAATTCTGTTTTCAGTAATAGGAATTGGTCATTTGAACTACGCATCGTTGAAAGACGGCGATTTCGCCGAAATTGCACATGAAAATACGTAACTTTCGGAAAACTACTGCAACTTTTGATCGAGCAGCAAAAACTTCCAAAACTTCGCGAAAATTGCTTTTTCGTACTTCCGAGACTAAAGTGACAACTTCACTCCATTATGACAAGGACTGAAGTGTCACTTTTTGTCCCGCCGGGATTAAATTTGGACGAAAATCCCGGAAGGATGAAATTACTAACAAGGCAATTTCAGTAGGTTGTTCCACATTTTGTATGCGGCACTACCTCTTAAACGCATCGTACTGATTGCTGCTCATATAGTTTTTTGGATTTCGGTGGTATCAATTCATTACCTAGTTTGGCTGCTTTTTATCAATATCAAATACACCTTTGTCAGCCACCACCGAAATTATGACACTAGCAATGACAGTTTCCAAATTATATTTGTTACCATAGCATAGGGTTTGGTGTACTGACGCAACGTTCCTATGGTAACTTGTTAAGCAGCGATTTTTTGAAAGAACGCGTTCTCTAACTCCATACATATTAGTGTTTCAGTTTCGGAAGTACGAAAAATATCCGTATATACCTTGCGACTGAAGTAGTGGTCTTAATCCCTCAGGTAAATTATGGCCCTCCCTTCGGTCGGCCCATAAACTTTACCTTCGGGATTAAAAGTACTACTTCAGTCCCGCGGTATATAATATACTATTACATTCGATCTATCTGAAATACTGTGCGGTGTATACGTACAACTGCTCAATTTACGTATCCTACTTATCACACCCTGTACACCGACATGGAGTTATATTTAAAGCTGCTTCTAATTATATGCACTATTACCTAAAGCACAAGTCGATGCAATATATAAATAAAATCAGCAACTGAACTAGTGCGATATTCTAGCTCTAAAATATGCTACTTTATATGAAAATGGTAGGTTCTGCTTTTTCCGAAGATTTGTGAGTAATTTTCTCACACAAAGTGTCGGAATTACTGCATTATTAATTGTACGATAAAGAGCGGGGGGAAAATTGATCTACCCACCTGATGGCCTAAATTGCGAATCCAATTCCAAAACTTCCCTCTTGCCCGATTTAGAAACGACCGTTGATTCGTCGTCGGTTTTTCTGTAGGCATCACACCACGGGCTCGAGAGACATTTTTAAATTGCACTTGCCTTCATTTTCATTTAACCAAGTGAATTTTTCTCGAAAGAGTCTTTTTACGTATCTTTAATACATCACTCCGCATATGAATGAGTTTATATAACACGTGGATTTATTGCATGGGGCTTCGTGTATTAGTTAAACAATCGATATTCT
>NW_022170663.1:43988488-44004529 GCF_008802855.1 Photinus pyralis
ATCCAGGCTATATAATATTTTTTTACAAAAAAAATTAGTTACCGGTTCAAACCGGGTTTTTCATGCTGGTGAAATGATTAGAAATTGGAGAAAAATAATTAAAACAGCTGAATTTTTCCGCGGGTGAAATCGCGGGGGTTGAAAGGGGTGGAAACTGGTATTTTGAAATTTGTGGCAAAACTATTAATTTTATGCGAAAATGTTCAATATAAATCTTATAGAAAATTAAAAAATGAACAACTTTTGTATCAACACTATTTGCACATAACCAATTTTCCTAGAAAAACCGGAAAAACCTGTTTTTTTCCATTTTTATTCTTATTTTTACGAAACAAAGTCATAGGGGTTTGAAATTTGGAGTAAAGATAGCTTGTTTTATGATACAAATGAGACAATTTTTTTGGCCCGTAAAGTTGAACCGTTTCCGAGATATCACGATTTCTGAAAAAACCACTTCTTTTTCAAAGGGATGAAAAATCTATTTTTTTTTTCATCGTACAAAGGTGTGCGGAGTAGCAAAATTTTCGGGAAGACTTGTATTTTAATAAACAAATATAAAAAAATATTATTCCTATGACAAAAATTCGAGAAAATCGCCAAAAACTGGAAAAACAGTTTTAAGATATACACGGTTTTTGACATGATAAATCAACGTGTTGATGTTAATAAAGATTTTTTCGAAATCTGCCTTCTTGCTTCTCTTTAATGTTTGCTTAAATATTCTCTTTTGTTATCTTATGTTCAACTGTTTTAGTTATAACATCTTTATTATTTCTTTTCTCTGCATTTTTACCGCAATAAAAGCAATTCGAAATAAAATCGAATTATCTTGCTTCCTGATTCCTGAACAATTTCTTTTTGTTCACTGACTCTTCTTCCTGCTGTTTTATAGCTGATGCAATTGCGTTGGGCCTATTGATAAACTTGCAAAATCTGCAATAAGAACGTTAGTTTTACCGGCCAAAGCAAATGATTTGAGATGTAAAAACCTGGAATAAACTTCGTACGGATTTTATTCATAATTCCTGTAAATTAATCATCAACAGGCCCAGCTTAAACCCATCAGCTGTAAAACAGGCAGGAAGAAGAGTTGGTGAACAAAAACAAATTGTTCAGGAAGCAAAAGAATTCGATTTTACTTGGAATTGCTTTTATAGCAATAAAAATGCAGAAAAAGAAATAAAAAAGATGTTTTAATTAAGGCAGTTGGTCACTGAGAAACAAAAGAAAATATTTTAACAATATTAAAGAGGAGAGAGAAGACCCGTCCTTGTGGTGAGGGTTGGGAGATTGTGCTTTTTGGATTCTTGAAGCGAGGTGCTTTTCCCGTTTCCAGAAACCAGTTGGTGAAACTGAAATGGACGAGTGTATTCATTCTTCTTGCATCGCCGCTTGTTCTTTTGCTCCTGTCCATCCTGTGGTAGATTCTTTCGACCAGCGATCGAATGTGTTCTGTGACCGTGTCTATTTGCAGGTCCTGCCTGATGGAAAAAGGAAAAAGGCCAACGTGTTTCATTCCTCCGGCACCCCTGACTACAGGGATACCGGAGGCGGGCTGCTCAGGGCTTCCTGGCCCTCTTCAGCCAGAGAACGGGATTGTAAGGATGGGTAAAGCTAGGGATGGGAACGGAAGGAACGGAGTTAGGGTGTTGAGGGGGAGAGTACTGCTCCTGCATTCGCCTCGTAGATTTCAACATAATGCTAGCATTATGCGAAGCTACGTATGTGTGAGGAAAACCCCCTGACAAAACCCCAGACAGAGCAGTCGGCAGCGGGATTCGAACCCACAACCTCCCGAATAGCATCGGTGATCGCATCCACTGCGCCACGTGCCTCGGTTTTGGGTTTCCGTATTTATATCCTGTCGACTATTTGTTGCGGAAATCCGACCAATGGTGGGCCATCCCTGTGGTAGAGGTTGAAGGCGGCGCTCCATCGAGAATCAAGTGTAGTAAAATCAGCGAGAATTCTGTTGCCGGTCCGTGCAGAGTACAGCTGGGGAGACAATCATTTTCATTGTGATTACAAGGCGTGACCCGAACGAACGCATCTAGGACTCCTGGTGTATAAACAATAAATGTATTTATGAACCATTGTTCTATCGCGTTGTAGTTTTTGCGCTTTCCCGTTGTTTTGACTCTTTGTATATTTGAAATAGCGTCGTAGTGTATTTCATAAAAACACTATTGAAGAAAATTTTATGCCCAAGCGCCATTAAATGTTGTATATTTATGTAAAGGTGATTTAACCACCTACTTGCGATTTGCATTTTGTTGGTGTTTTTGTGGACGCCATTTGTTGATAAAATTTTAGACTCGCGCCTGAAATTTCTTAATATATTAACGTTTTGCAGTTCGATTTGTGTTTGTTGTACAGGGTGTTTATAAAAAGAAATACCAATGTTTTTCCGAATAAATGGGGTTTAACCGTTTGCTTTACAAGATTGTTTCGCTTCAAACCCCATTTACTAAAATGTTATTCTATTGCAGCACAGAGCTATATTAAAGAATTTAAAAACCATTTCAAAAGTTAATAAAGATTATTGAGTTATTATTTATTCTTTTGCCCTTTCTCTTAGGAGTCCAGAAGAAGTTTACTGACTGACAACTCACCGGCGCACATTGCATATAATTACATAAGAAAAACCACCCCAATTTAATTAAAATACAGGAATATCAACCAGAGGTAGGATGGAGTCACTGAACTATACGTATATATTATAGTTTAGAGTGGATTGAGTAGAAGCAGTAAATTTTTAACATCCGTTACGATATAAGGATAAGTAAAAATATTCTAACATTTGAAAATACACCAAATATCCTCCGCTAAATAATCAAGTTTATTTATACCTTTAGAAAGGTAGTCGAATCATTTGATTTGATGAAAATTCGCTCCTGGAAGATACGCACCCACAGTATTCACCCCTAAAGTTTTTATCTCGGAAATGAGTTTCAGCTAAGGATCTTTTGTTACTAAGAAGTCAAACTGATTATATGGGTGCAGATATCCGAGGCAAATCTTCCGGAGACGAAAACTCCTAGGGCGAATGTTCCAGAGGAGAAGTTACCTAGGTGGATGAGAACTTTCTTGGAGGCTAATTTTTAAAGGCGAACTTTTTTCACCGAAGTACAAGGAAACTTTCGAATTTCATAAGCAAAAAGCGTCTTTTCACCTTCATTGCGAAACATCTGCTAATGTAAAAAGGTAACGAAGGCCTTCTGGAATCCAAAACTAACATATCCCATTCGAAAAAAATCACCTCTTTTTCAGGGGAATGAAAAATCTATTTTTTTTCATCGTACAGAGCTGTGAGTGATCTAAAAGCAGTGTCAGGGCAAGTACATGATATGATCTACGCATTAACACGAGAGGATTCAAAATTTGACTTTCACAGAGAGGGGGACAGGAATTCAACATAGAAAAAGTTAATACATAAAGACGGTATTTCAACAACAGAAAACAGATATGAAGCAAGGTAAGGAACGTACTTTTGGCACAATAATTCATAATTTAAAATAATTCATTTTTGAAATAGAGGTGCTTCGTTAATTACGAGTGCAGCTGCATTCCAAATCCTAACAAGATAAAATAAAGCGTGCGGACATAATAACATTCACTTTTATAGCCATAACAAATAGGACATATAAAATTTTCTTTATTAGGACTAGGAGAGGTACTTAAAATTGATGAAACATAATTTTACATGGTAGAAAGAACATCGTTTATGTTAGACCAGATTTGGTATTTCCATCACCTTTTACGACCCATGTTAATTTGTGTAATAATAAACGTTTTCAATACTAACTGTACGCATTATTATGCAAGTAGCTTTGAACATAAAACATGTAATAAAGGTATTGCCGTTTAAATGGTAGCTGCTCGATATGGAGTTAGCTGCGAGTATGAAGCAAGATATAATCCGCAGAATTGTAATGTAGGGAAGCAAATTTTCCACAAGGTAGCTTACAATCTATTCAATAAGAGGGTCGGAAATTTAAAATGCTCACGTTCCCATATCGCTATTTATGAAGGAATATAATTCTGATTTTGAATTTACATTTTCTTTACTAGCGGCATAATGGAAAAGAAATATAAACTCAAGTTAAATATACTTGAAGAGGAAGATATCCGATGAATATTATTGAAATTGTTGTTCCTTGTATTATTCAGGTTCGGAGGATCTTATAGTAGCTTTGATTGAATTATTTTTTTCAGTTTTGCCCATTTCGTACTAATAAAAAAAAGCATCGTATTTTAAATAATAGATCAAAGAATGAATGTATTTTGATTTTCATTTTGTCCATTTCATCTGCCTCGTTCCCATTTTCTAAAGTGTATTTTTATTCCAGCGGGGTGACTAAGAGAACCTTTGAATGGTGTATTGTTTTACCGAAATAAGGAATCCCATCATTCCAAAATATAAGAAAATTGCGTCATAATAACTAATGACCTATTATCATTATCACGGGGTCAGTCCAGGATGGAATAATTGATTCTCAATTAGCATTTGGTGCCCACATGTTAAGGTAGTTCGATCGGTTCGAGATTTGACGCAGAACAGTCCAAGATCGGGAAGGATACAAATCTCAGTGCTTGCAAAAGACGCTGAAGGATCCAAAAGTACAATATTCAAGATTATACACGAAGATTTTGGCGTGAAAATATTGTCTGTTCGATGGCTTCTCCGGCTCCTTACGCCAGAGCTGCAAACTCGTATTGCATTGCAATAACCGCCCTCTCTTTCATTGCATTTCTTAATTATATTGTTAAAATACGCACAATTCTTTTAGCTAAACGCGCACCTGCGACAAAACATCATAGCGATAAGCAACTCTTATCCACGAAAGGAGAATAACATGAGATAAACTGATCACAAAATAAGCAAATAAAGTTCCCTTTTCTGTAACACGTAAATTCTTCTATACATTTTTTGAAGCTTTGTACCGTTTTCTCCATAGTTAAGTTAGCCTTGGTAACACAACTTTCATTTATAAATGAGAACATTTTTGGTGTAACGGGTAGTTACAAAACCAGGACTGAAATGCTCGCTCGTACTAAAAAGATTAATTTCAAAGGTTATAATAAAATTGAAATTGTCGCACGTCTACTTTCAAATCCCTTGATCGCAAACATAGAGAAATTCCAAATTTCAAAATATTCACATATATTTTAGAAAAAATCAAAGTCCGTCTTCATCTACATCCCTGAAATAATAGCAAAAAAATAAATGTTAAACCTACGGCCAATTCAGTCGATACAAATTCCTAAGTCTCGTATAATGAATGGTACCTTTGATTTTTTAAGTCCAAATACGGTGACTGAAAAACTAGGTGATTAGACAGTAAATGTCAATGTCATATAACAATGTTATTTGTGCACAGTCGGCCACTTCAGAAGTGCGAAGAATTACAGCATTAAATTTTTGTGTAAGTCCATGTTTTGAAATATTACGATGATAGAATTTACTTTCGGGCGTTTAATTTTGCGTTATTGTGCTTATTCGCAATAATATCACACAACTTTAATCTTTGCGGGCTAAAACTTCCACTATTGTTCGTATTTAACGTAATAATAGTAAATTATCACTTGAAAATGAGGGTCGCCAAAAACTTTAATTCGCAATTTTACGCGTTTATGTGACACGAAATTTCTCCACAAAACATCATTAGAATGGCTATATATCACACAAAAATTTAATGCTGTAATTCTTCGCACTTCTGAAGTGGCCGACTGTGCACAAATAACAAATCAATCACCCTGGGTGAATTTTATAGATACTTAAGAAATCCACAGAATTGCTGCAATCGGTAAAATCGGTAGAAATGGAAACCCGCCTCCTACGACACGCAGTATCCTCTACGGTTGGGTTATCCTTTTCTTCCCCTACACGAGTAAAGGTCAGAAGAACATACTACGAAATACAAACATAAATTTAAAAAACATCGAATCAAAGCAAGCTCCAGAATGGGTTCTCACGCAATTATCTATTTTACCACATTTTTTGCTTCATTACTTTACAAATAATTAAATAAAGATAATATTATTAAGCGACGATGTTAAGTTAAGCAATAACATGTAATCTCTTTCATAAGCAGCTATAAATTAATTATTAAATGATAGCGAAACTCTAAAAAAATTGAAAACCATAATGCGTCAATAGGAACGCCTAATTTATCACTAAAAAAAGAATTGACAACCGTCTAAATCATTTATTAGGCAATATAACTTATCAAAGGTTGACTATTAAACACTAATCAATGTGCTGAGGCCGTAGGCCGAGAGTCGCAAACATGCGATACGAGTACCGTACATTACTTTTTGGGTTTTTTTTATAAATCTACCATTGTCTTACAAAAAGTTGCTTTGCATTTTTCTCACAAATGAATCATATCTTCGAAACGGCAAAACGAAGAAACGTACACATTCTTCAACTGATAAGTGATAAGATGTACTTGAAAGCACGTGCGATAAAAAGTAAGTCTAATTGTAGATAAAGACTAGTCACGTTCCCAAATTGCAAACGTAATTAGGTAACTTGCTCATCAAATTTAATTTGATTACTGAATCAATAGATTTACCGAGAGAATTAGTGTAAGTGGGTTAATTGTATAATTTGCTTCGGCACAATTTTTTTTCTTTATTTTTAACATCGGAATTGCCCGCCGAAGTGAATGACACATTTTTAACCCCTACCATGTCTACGCGTGTAATCAGCCTGAGTGTTATTAAAATTAATTAATTGAACATTAGTCATGGCGTGCAGTGTTTTTTTGCTTGGAGAAATTAATAAATGAATTTAGTTCAAGATAACGTTATCGACAAGACTGTTTACTGAAACTTTGTAATGTTTATGAACTATGGATCTAGTGTAGTTTCACTTGAGATTGAAGAGAAAGTCATGATCACGAGAAAACCTTTTTTTAAACTTACAGGTGGTGGTGTTATGTAAAACAATTTGGCAAATTTCCATACAGGCGTATACGTTCTTAAACAGGTACCTATGCTATCACCGATAGAACTTGAGTTATGGAGTAGCAACAAGTTTTACCTACCAAAAAACAGGAAAATCTCACGGAAAGTTCACACGCTCATTTGCATCAATGCAAACATCCTCATTGTCCTTGAGTACCCATAATTTGAATCTTAATCACGTGTTGTAATAACAAAAATATAATCACCGCAATTATTTTATTATACAACGGATTTAACCGTCGATTTTCAGATTTGACAATAATCCCAGAGAATTTTACCACTTGGCGTAACTCAAATTTGATCCTTTCCACGTGATTTTCTTCACTCCTGGCAGGTCAAATAAATTCATCCTTGCAAAGAGCTTAAAAACTTCTCTTTGACACAAGATACTCCCCTTCGCGAAACTCAGAAAAAGCCTAGGAACCTTTGGCATCGTTCAAAAAGTCGTGGACAGTGCCAACATTACTCTAGTAAAGGTCTAAATGGCACGAAAAAGGCTTTGGAAACTACTTAAAATGCTCTCGGATACTGTAATATCGTCTTGTACAGAGCATACAGCCAAAGCTCAGGAAATTCCCTCAGAAATGCGGATAAAAACCTTTCGAGGGCATTCTATGGCGTTCCAAACTATAAAAATTCTATAAAGGCTATCAAAAGCACAGCGAAAACCTAAAGAATTATTCCGGACACGATAGGTCTCGAAGGCTGTGACGGGAGAGTCTCTAAACAAACGCAGAAAGTCTTGGAAACCCGAGGGGCAACCCTCTGTGGAATTCTGGTGTACAACGTCTTGCAATTCATGGAATTCTTATAGAATTCATCAAATTTTTGGAATTCATTTCGAATTCTAAGTCTATTTACAAGCTATCGTTTAGATTGTGGCTTACTTTTTATTGATTTAACAATTTGGGCTCGATTGGATTATAGAATTTTTTTAACTTTTCTTTGTTGTAATATAATATTGTAAACATTTTTCTGCAAAATAATATAGTATTATTATTATGCGTTGATGTCGCACTCTGCTATTGCATGAACCGATTGATTTCATTCTGGTACGCTGAGGGTTTCCGTTATCTTATTATATGTTATTATTTATTATATATTATATTTATTATATATTATATATTCGACTTATTTCTATAATAAATCGCGGCAAAAAGAATGGAGGGAAGAAGTGTAAGAGAGAAAGAAGTAGGTAATAGAAGCAGTATTCACATGCTGGAACCACACGTTCTATGAGCATGAGTCAAAATTAACTAAATTATCGCGTCACTGATCTTCACAATCATGAAAGTAAATTTTTCCCCCTTAAAACGTTATAAAAAGCAAATAAATAATCATAATATGTAGGTACATAAACAAAATATCGATTCTTTTTAACATCTCATTAATATCGACTTAAAATTCTCCCTGGAATTCGTTGGAATTCTTTTTGGAAGTCACTGGAATTCAATGGATTTCTTTGGAAGTTGATTGAATTTTTTTAGAATTCAATGGTATGTTTCAGTTTTGGAAGTCTTTTGGAGGTCTGATGAATTTTTTTGAAATTCTTCTCTATATCGCCTCCGAGTAGCTTCTAGTGTTCTCCTAAGCCTTAAAAGTTAGGAGCACAAAAAAAGTCATATGACGCTTTCAATTGTTTTCTAAAAGTTTTCATAATAATTCAACGCTTTTTATCACTTAAGTAGATCTCAAGCCCTTCTAGCTATATTGGATTGGACACTTTTTTGCTCATTTATGGATCTAACCTGTCAACCTACACATTTTTCTGAAAATAGACCGAGAGATAACGACAGATTTTGTGCGATGATTTAGTTAGAACTAGTGTGTAAACGTATAATACGTCTGTTGAGTAGTCCGTTCTAATTTTATGTAATGTTTCCACTTTGGCAACACTACAAATAAAAGTTTATTAATAAACGTGTGCTATCAATTTAAAAATAATATTGGAGAAAAAATAATAATCTAGCACATTGACAGACGTTTTTCGTTGTCTAATCGCATGGTAGCATTATGTAATGTTCAAAAAGATTGGCAAATGTTTGTCAATATGAAATGTCAAATGTATTAATGGCAGACGTTTATGATAAACTTTTACCCAAAATCGTCCTGAAACCTTCATTTTCATGCCTACTACGTTTCCTGCCGCTTGTCACTTTACTGGCCGCACCTCGGGCCGCACCTGTTACTTTACCGGCCGCACCGTCTCTTTACCGGCCACATTTGTGACATTTCCAAATGTCTATATAATGACTCCTGTCATCACTGACAGACTGACATTAATCAAAAGTTTTATATAAAAATTGAAATTTTATATTAAAATACGATTTCGGGTAAAATTTAATACAAAAACTCGTCAGTAAACCCGACTCGGAAATTAAAGTACTCGGCCCCAAAGGGCCTCGCACTTCAATATTTCCTCGCCAGTAATGTATCATTTTCCGGACTTTTATGTAAATAAGTATTGTTTGTTGTGTACATAATTACATAAAAATAGAACGGACTGCTCAACAGGCGTATGACATACGTTTACACGCTAGTTCTAACCATTGCGTTTAAAAATCATCGCACAAAATCTGTCGTTATCTCTCTGTCTGAATTGGTGTAAGGAAATGTGTACGACTACTCGATGAATTGTCCACAAATATCGTGATCGATATACAAAGAGAGGATAAGTTTGGTTTCAGTCAATCAAACTATAATAATAATATATAATAATAACTATTGTGTTTCCTTAGAAAAATCACGATCACGCCCAATCGATTAAGACAAATGAAAACCGGAAGAGACACGAAACAAATTTGAGAAGGAAGTAAACTCCTTGACAGCAGATTGTTATGTTAAACGAAAGCCAAATAATAATGAAAAATTAATCAAATATAGCAAACGAACTCCTGGGTATGGCTATAGCTTGGAATTGCGTATTATATGGCTAAAACTATGCTCATTTTGAATTTTATGCAATTCGGTTCATAACTAACGAAAATAGGGAAATGGTCTACCGTGGTCTACATTGCCAATTCTCCGATCTACAAATTTGATAAGGACTGTACCCGAAAAATTTCATCGTAATCGGTCAATTCGTTGTCGAGATATCGTGCAGAACGGACAGACGGACACCGCAAAATTATAAACTTGCTAGGATACTCAAATATTCTTACTGGTGTTCTTACATTTTTGAACGCCATTAGTATCCCCCCTCTACTAAATCGCTTAAATGGGCAAAGAATTGCAGAATTTTATATAGATTAAGTTTCTCTTAAGTTTCTTGTAACTGTAGATACAGATAACGAAACCGAAAAATGTCATTTTCGAAAATGCGCCGGCGTTTATTTATTTTCAAAAATATCAAAAAATAGTTTTTTTCTGAAACTAAGAAACAACTACTTTCGTTTCTAAACAGGGTGAAGAAAATTTGATTTTCCTCTCTAGCGAGGAAAGTGAAAAACAATTGCTGCGTTAATTTGACATTTAAAATTGAAACATACTCTATCTAGATTGCTCTGTGTCAAACTTTATTATTGCATGCATACGATAATTTTTAATTTTGATTGTAGTTTCAGAAAAAAACATGTGTAAAGCTTGAGAAGAAAGTATTTTTCAACACTCCTTCAATTAACACACTCGCTACGCTCATGTATTCAACTCGAGTTGAAAAACCCCCACTTTCTTCTCTAGTTGTACAAATAACTATTAACAAACACTTAGTAATTTTTTCTCAACTTTCTGATGGTGCTAAAATAAATTTTTTATCACTTGTGAGTTTCGAGTAAATCACATCAACTTTCTTATTGCTTATGGACGCCATATTGGATTTGTATGTCATTCGATAGAGGAAAAAATTACAAAACAGTTATATACTAAGCACTTAGTATTTCATTTGGGAATCAATCTTGCATTTTTGCCTCGAAGTATACAATTTATTTCGTATGGCAATAATTCTACAAATTCCGTAAATTCCAACGAAATCATTACCCAAATTTTTTGAATAAAATCGAAAATAACATTCGGATAAAAAGAAATTAGAGACAGAAAAATAATACAGTATCTGGATTTCAAATTGACACATAATGAAAAATTACAAGATTTTATTTTAAGGCACATCATTAAGAAAATGAAACAAAAGAAAATCGGGTAAGACAAAAATTTAAGACTAACAGTGGCCTTTGAATAGAATACACCTCGTTTGCAAACCGTCGATCTAAAAACAATTTAAGAGATTTCAAAAAGTACTCACAGTAGTTATGTTAATAATAATCCAATAAACTGGTCAGGATAAAAAATACGCGATGTTCCGCGAATCACACACGTCAAACACGAATCTGACCGATTCAGCTCAGAAACAAAAACACTTATTTTTATGTGACTGCTTGGATAGTAAGACTTTTCCTCGAAATTCCACGAGTAAAAACTTCTTCACAAAATTTTAAACACTCTCTAAGCCTACGAACTTAAAAGACACTTGCATTGCTTATCTCGCGCGTGACATTCTTTCTCAGAAAAACCAATTTAATTCTTGTCCAATAACCACTTTTTATCAACACTTAACCAGATAAAACTTTTGACTCATGTCAACATTTTTTTAAATATCCTCCATTTATCATACAAACTCAATACAACAAATAGAATTAAGTGAATTAAACAATTACCACTTTAACAGCACTATAAAGTGGCCCGCTCTCATCTTCGACCTAGAGAAACAACACCCCCATACACAACAATATGTTGGTCTTTTACTTTTTGTTCCGGAAAAACATGCTTTTGTTAAATTAGATCAATATTAACATTTTCTTCTTTGTTTTTTTTTATTAAAATATCTTGTTGCGTTAAAAATTGTTGAGCTTAAAAAAATTAAATATAGTAGCAATAAAAAAATAGTGGAATTCTACGCGGTCAATATGTTAACCCTATCATATTATCATAATTGATTTTTTATTACGTAATTGTCTAACTTTTGTATGGTTTATCGAGAACTCATACAGGGAAAAGTTTCTTTACAACTTCGCAGAACGACCCACAAACAATTAATATGGCAAAATTCGCGATTCCCTCAAGTTGGTGGGTGAATCATATATAAGGGCGCATAATTGGCTAATTATTTTAATTTTTCTCATTAAGATAAGTAAGTACACAGAAGACCTCAAATTAAAATTTTCCTTCTCAAATAAATCATTAGTTGGGAGGTTAGTTAAATTAAATTTTGTGTTTCTACCAAATTGTTGTTATTTTGGTACATTAAGGTACAGTTAGATAATTGGGTTCTTATCGCGTCCTATTGTAAAGACAAATTTGGTGAAACCCACACGTCAAATTCGATACCATAAATTACTCTGACAAAGGTTCGAGTAATACTGGTCATTTTTTTTTCAAAAGCAAGTCCACTTCAACACGTAAAACTTAATTTACGTAAACACGATGTTTGAAAAACGAAGGTGCGCATATTTTCACGCTGACGATGTGTTAAATTGTTAATGAACCGCTTAGAGCAAACAAAATTAAAAAAATGAAAAATGCAAATTACAGCTCAATTCAAGGCAAAACAGTAAGGGATGATTCCTAATGCGCCTTTGGTAAAATTCGTTTTAAATCGATCAACTGGCCGCCAACTTAAGCTGTGAAAAACTCAGTAATTAGCACCCCCATGTTAATTTCGGCGTTTCGCCTATATAAAAATTTTGCAAATGACTTACCTCTTATGATAGAATATCCAAAATTCGAACAATATCCATTAGACGCACCGAAGCTCAAAATGAATTGACTTATTATCGAAAAAATTATCACCGCACGCACATTTGATAACCCACCACGTACTTGAAGATCCTTGCTACATTACGACGACGTTTAAAGTACGAAGAGCGCGCTCGCGGTTTACTATCGACGACAGCTACAACAGCCGACTGGCCAAAACACCAACCTGAATGAAATCCCTGATACCGCGTCGTCACGTCAGTACGGACTCTGCGCTTTTCCTTGGCACAGTTTTACGTATCGATCTCCGGACTAGGATACGGCATTTAATCGTAGGTAATTCTTCTCGGATGCTGTAGACGACGTCGATGCCGTCGGTCCGCACGCAAATCTCGCACGTCTTGGATTTCGTCCAAATCGCATTTGTGAAAAAGTCGCAAATGTGGAGATTCTCTCGTTATAGCCTAGGTCAGGTCAAATCTAGGCCACAGCATCGACCCATTTCGTTATGCAAGCGGGAGATTGATGGAATTTCGCGCTCGAGGTTATAATTATTTTCGAGTTCAAGTTCACCTCGAGGTGCACCGAACGCAATTACCTACCTCTTCCAAAATGCGATTCCGGTCTTCTCGTTACGCACGGAATAAACGAGGGTTCTGCGCCGCCTTGGATAACTAAATCAAGCCTAGAGGCGGTTAATAAGGAAACGACCCCCAAGCGTATTCAGATGATTAAGTAAACTGTCGCTTTGGTATTGGATTCCTTAGTATCATCTAATGATCCTTTGTACCAGTTTAATTCTAAGCTCACTTTCTACCCTTTCATTGTCTAAAATGGTTGAGATTATGTATCGATTACTTTCCACGGCCAATTTGAGTGGGATGCATAGTGATGTTGGCCTCCTCCAAGTCCACATCTCGAATGGTTCCAATCTTTCTAATTCTCTTTTACTTAATGTCCATTCTCTCCCCTTACTCTGACATCCATTACTTCCTCCGCTCCAATTTTGATTCCCTACGACGTTTTGCGGTTAATTCTCAATCCATATACGTGTTTTCCATTTCTTCCAGTCGTTTCAATATTAAACTTAATGCCCGTGTGTTTTCAGCATATATGATCAGGAAATCTAGCTGATCTTACATTTCTGCCACCTGCTCTTATTCCTTTCCCAGCACTTCCTCACCATATCCTCCATATAGATATTAAATAAAGTTATAGTGATAGACAACATCCATACCTAACTCATCTTCCCATTTCAAACAATTCAGTCATGTTATCACCCACCTTCAGTCCTATACCTCTCCTGCGTTGCGTACAAGTTGCTGATCAATCTTCTCTCTCCCCAATCCACACCCTTGCCCCAAAAATTTCTAACAGTTTTTCGTGTTTCACAGAGTTCTTCGTCGTTCTAGATATTCCAATCCTGGTTTCCAACCCCATCGGAATTGAAATTGATCTTCCCTCACTGCCCCCTCCATTATCCTCCTCATCTTCTTACCCAACACCTAGAGCTGGGCAGTACTCGATTTTGTAAATACTTTTTAGTATTCAAATCCTTTAAAGTACCTATTCAAATACTTTGTAATTAAATACTTTTATGGAAGCAGTATTTGTATTTGTAACTCAAATACTTTCACAAATATTTAGTATTCGAATACTTCGCAAAGTATTTGGATACTTCGTAAAGTATTCGAATACTTCGTAAGGTATTCGAATACTTCGCATAGTATTTGACCAAAAATCGACTGCACCAAAATTTCCCGGGAAAACACTTCTTATTAATTTTGGTGCGTAGAATCCAAAACAATTCGTACTTTTTCGATCAGACTTCTCAATCAAAAGTTATAGACTAGAAACCAATTTTGAAAGAAAATTCAAAGGGCTGTAACTTTTGAACTAGTAGCCCAATTTTGGAACTGTTTGAAATTATGGATTCTACAGGCCACATTCTATAAGAAAAATTTTTTTCCGGGTCGATCTGAGACAATTTTTTTGCGGGCCTCAAAAAAGGGCAGTGTATAACCTTCCTTTTTTCCAAAAATCGACTGCACCAAAATTTCTCGGGAAAACACTTTTTCTTATTAATTTTGGTGCGAGAATCCAAAACAATTCGTACTTTTTCGATCGGACTTCTCAATCAAAAGTTATGGACTAGAAACCAATTTCGAAAGAAATTTCAAAGGGCTGTAACTTTTGAACTAGTAGCCCAATCTTGGAACTGTTTGAAATTATGGATTCTACAGGCCACATTCTATAAGAAAATGTTTTCCCGGTCGATCACAGACAATTTTTTTTCCGGCCTCAAAGGTACTTTTCATTTTCTACTCTGCGATCAAAAGAACATGGTCACTATTAATGTTTGAGATACCAGTAGGGATCTAATGAGAGGGGTGATCTCCCGTTGCTTTCCCCATCTACATGCCGTGGGTCTTGATAGACTGCTCCACCTTTGGGGGCCATTTTACATGGCTTGCAAATCCCATTAATCGCATAGTATTATGAAAAACATTAGAAATCAACCAAAAGTTAACAAAAAAGCCACAAATTTCAATTAGTATTTTAACTTCAGAATGTCTCATTTTCACCTACTTTCATTTCAATAATTTTCCAGACATGCGCAATTAGAGGGAATAAAATAAGAGAAACTAAAATTTTATGCTCTAATATAAAATAATATAATATACAAATTTCTTCAGAAAAACGACAAAACAATTTTATTTTATGGGGAAGCTCTAAATTTTTTGTCATCTCACTTGAGTTAAGGTCCAAATTAAGTTGATAAAGCAAAATCTTCATTTATTTACACAATTTTTCGGGATAAACAGCTGAAGCGGGCATGTGTCTACCACAGCTACCTATAGTACATCCCCGTAATTAAAATGCGTCATCATACCCAAGTTCTTTTAAAAGATATAAACTAATAGTTCCTTTGTTTACAGTTCTTGGCCTTTATCCCAATACTCCGAGTAGGGACCAAACACTAAGCAAGTGTCCGTTTATATTTAAACATATATAGAAAGCAAACTCCTGGGTATGGCTATAGCATGTGCAAAACCAAATTTTAAACCTGACGTTAGTTTTGCTTTTATTTAAAGTGTATATGTATGAAATTTCATTTAATTGCTTCCATAAATAAGAAAATTGGCACCGCACATCATGCACAAAACCAAATTTTGAAATTGGCGTTAACTTTGCTTTTATTCCAAGTAGCTATGTATCAAATTTTATTTAAATGTCTCCGTAAATAAGAAAATTGGCACTGCGCATGCGCAAAATCAAATTTTGAAACTGGCGTCAAATTTGCTTTTATTCCAAATGGCTATGTACCATATTTCATTTAAATGCTTTCATAAATAAGACAGTTTGCAATTCGGTTTGTAA